>NC_061061.1:508944-636069 GCF_021917145.1 Hypomesus transpacificus | reverse complement strand
ACGATGACACGTTTATCATCAGAGACAAATGCCTCTTTAGTATGAGGTCATCAGAACCCTATTATGGGATGGACTACAGGAGGGGTCTGCATCTCAGCCAGCCATCACCTGCTGTGGTCTAACTGGCAGAAATCACTGAGAGAGAGGGGAGAGAGGGAGGGAGGGGGAGAGAAGGAGGGGAGAGAGGGAGGGGAGAGAGGGAGGGGAGAGAGGGAGGGGAGAGAGGGAGAGGGAGGGGGAGAGAGAGGTAGGGGAGAGAGTGAGGGGAGAGAGGGAGGGGGAAGAGGGAGGGGAGAGAGGGAGAGGGAGAGAGGGAGGGGAGAGAGTGAGGGGAGAGAGGGGGAGGGGGAGAGAGAAACATGGTGATATCGTCCTATCATGTTGCTAATCCCTCTGTCTAAAGGTGATGTCACCAGGACTACTCCAATTCCTCTTTACCACACATTCACAAATGTACATGAACACAAACCTAGGCTTAATGTGTGTTCCTTACTCTTTTGTTCACGTTTTAATGGAAAATCCTATTCATCAAGAGACTTACGTGAAGGTAGGAATCGACTCAATAGACCAAGACCCTAACATAATAACCAGACACTAACCTATCCTTACTACCTCATCGGCCATAGTGGCTCAAACACTGAGAAGATTGGAGAGTATCTCTGACGTGTCTCCCTGGTCATTAGAAACGAGAAACCGTCCAGCAGAAAGGCCTTCAGAAATGGACACAAAGCGCGACCACTTAATGGGTTCGAAGGTTCTTTTATTTACTGGATATGGCTGCACTGAGGCGCACACTCTTGTGTTACTGCATTAGTGCTAAAAATAAAAGATAATTCACTCTGTATTCTTTCCGTGTAGTCACATAATTCAGTTACCAGCGTTGGATTTCAGTTATGGAGACTAGGAACCAGAAAATATAATCTTGAACGTTAAATGATATTTGGCAGTAATTACGAAACCCTTCCATGGCATGAATAGGAACCCCGTAACTTTTAGCTCCACATCTCAGCTCCAGGGACTATAGATAATGCCTGTGTGTCACTCAGCCTGAACACAGCTCTCATGTAAACACACTGGTAGCTCTTAGTGCTGTTAGAGGCCTTGGTGACCAGTAATGACTCTATTGTCTTCTAATGTAGACATCTAACAAAAGGCATGCATTCCTATTCCTTGACAATTTCTGTGCAGACACAAAGAACCTTCCTAGCAGCACTGCCCCTGTTGCCTTGGTGTCCAGATATAATTCGTTTTTCTTTTTTAATTTGACTTTCTTTTGTGCTTTAATGACAGATTACCCAGGAGCTTTACTGAGCGAAAAATGTGCTCATTGTGATATTATAAAAAAATTGTCAAAAAAAATGTTTTAGCTGTAGCCAACCTTCTTGAATTAATTCTTCATTTGATTTCTTTCTACATATCTGTGTGTGTACATGCTGATTACCTACCTTGTTGGAGCGTACTAATATCATTGAGCTATAACTATTCTCTGGTATATACATACATCCTTTAGCTTGATCAAATTAGCATTTGCAGAGGTATCTAGTTTTGTAAATTGGTACATACAAAGGTAACAGTCATATTTCAATCATATTTATTTACACAGCACATTTAAAACGACAAACGTCAACCCAAGTGTTGTACAATAGAAACAAAACAGAACGAGCACAGGAGACTAACTAGCAACAGCGCCCCATGGTGCAGTGAACCTGCATGGTGCAGTGAACCTGCATGGTGCAGCGAACCTGCATGGTGCAGCGAACCTGCATGGCGCAGTGAACCTGCATGGTGCAGCGAATCTGCATGGTGCAGCGAACCTGCATGGTGCAGTGAACCTGCATGGTGCAGCGAACCTGCACGGTGCAGTGAACCTGCATGGTGCAGCGAACCTGCACGGTGCAGCGAACCTGCACGGTGCAGCGAACCTGCACGGTGCAGCGAACCTGCATGGTAAGGTGTCCTCTCTCCACAGGTGTCCTTCTTCCTGTTCATCGTGTTTGTGGTGTACACCATGCTGCCCTTCTCCATGCGGGGCGCGGTCATTGCCAGCACCCTCACGTCCTCCTCACACACGCTGGTGCTGGGAGCCTGCCTGTCAGCCTCCTCCCAGGACACAGACTCTCTGGTCTGGCAGGTACGCAACACGCATGACACGGTCTACTGATCTCCTTTTCGGCAGCTTTCTGATTGGTCCAGGGGTTGTAAGTGATTTCCTGCTCGGCTCAACAGCTTTCTGGTCCAGGGGTTGTTTTCTCCCTGGTCGGTGCCGTCTACTCAGTGTGTTCCCGTGGGAACCAGTCGAATGTGTCCGTGTATTTCTCAGTTGATAAAGCTTTACGCAAACCGTGTTACGTGTTGGATTCTCCTTGAGACCTGATCATTCTGATTGTGTTTATTTACCAAATACTTCTATCGGCAGGGGCGGATTTGAACCGGCAACCTCTTGATCTACAGTCTATCAGTAATATTTATATCGCAAGTCAAATGCTCTTCCGCTGAGCTACTAAATATTGCCCATTTTCTATCCAATGTATATCCATAGACACTTCACTGCTCAATGTTTTTGTCTATCAATATCTATCAATATTTACGTGATTCCATTTCACTTAAACATCAAGTGTTTTTCCTAGAACTGTTCGTATTCTACGGCAGAACGGCAGCTGGTGTTCAAAATTCATAGAAACAGTCCGGACTGACAGAAGGTGTGAGCGTGTCATGCCCTGCTATTTCTGTCCCTGCCGTTGTTTAAGTGTCAAAGAAGCTTTCGTCTGAAGTGTGCTTCACACCTATCACTAAGAGCCTTTGACTCAGTCAGTCAGGCACAAGCTGATCCTAGGGGTGGCAGGGGGGCAGGGGGGCTGGGGGCAGGGGGGTGCGGGGCAGGGTGCACAAAGACTTGCCACCTCAATCCCTCCAATGCTAATACATATATATTTTTTTACATGATAGTACATTTCTTTCAATAATATGAATATTACCTTTGAATATTGCATCAGGTGACACCTGTCTTACTCTCTGTCTGTCTATCTGTCTGTCTATTTATCTGTCTGTCTGTCTGTCTGTCTGTCTGTCTGTCTTCCTATCTGTCTGTCTGCTTATCTGTCTGTCTCGGCACAGGGGCACAGCACCAGCTGCATAGGGAGGGGCACAGGGGCACTGCACCAGCTGCATAGGGTGGGGCACAGGGGCACTGCACCAGCTGCATAGGGAGGGGCACAGCACCAGCTGCATAGGGTGGGGCACAGGGGCACTGCACCAGCTGCATAGGGAGGGGCACTGCACCAGCTGCATAGGGTGGGGCACAGGGGCACTGCACCAGCTGCATAGGGTGGGGCACAGGGGCACTGCACCAGCTGCATAGGGAGGGGCACAGGGGCGTTGCTAGACACCCAGCTCTACTGTGGCACAGGCCCCTCATTAGAGATGCTCATCATCTTTCTTTTTTTTTTTTCTTGTTTAAGTTTGCTGCATACATGAAGTGTGCCACACAATATACTATACAAACTTCCCTTTCTTGTCCCAGTATATGTACAGTTCAGGGACGTAAGTTTGATATCATCTTAGGCAGGGACTAATATAGTAAACGCGAGCAAGCAATTTTTGCAATAATTTGCACACAAGAAATGCTTCTTGTAATAATAATACATTGGACTCGTTGTTATTATGTTTGAGTCAAAATAAGAATCCTGTTTTCTCCACTGCTGGGGCACCCTAGAAGGGACGAGCAAGCTGGGCCACTGTACAAGAGCCTTTCTCATGTTTCATCTACCATAGGGGCCTCCAAGAAGGCACTTCTGCTAGTGTTTTAATTTAATCCTATTTTTATTGCTTTCCTACAGGTACACTTGCACTTAGAGATTCGTGTTGTGTAATTGTAATTTGCTTAACTACATGCTCTTATGGTTTCTTCCCTTTAGCACTTATTTTTTGGTTGTTCACAATGTGTACTTCTGTTTTTGGCTACCTGCAATGCTTTGGGGCTATCTTGTTGTTATTATCAGTGACCTATGCACTTTGTAAAGCTCTCTCTTGGAAGTCGCTTTGGATAAAAGCGTCTGCTAAATGAATAAATGTAAATGTAGTGTGGGGTCACCAGGGGGGGCACCAGGAAGGGGGCACCAGGGGCCCTTTGAGCTTAACATGCCTTCTGTTTGATTATCTCTTAGATTTTGGCCAATATCATAATTTTCATCTGTGGGAATATAGCAGGAGCGTATCATAAACATCTGATGGAATTGGCCCTGAAACAGACCTACCACGACACATGCAACTGCATCAGGTCCCCTATCAAACTGGAGTTTGAAAAACGACAACAGGTAAGGCCATGGTGCTATCGCATGACCTAAATGGGCACCTCGTATAAATCATATTTTATGTTAGCGATAAGTTTTTTTGTACGCAGGACCACCCTTAGTATAATGGGGCTTATAATTTGCAAAGTATCAAAATGGACAACTTATTTCTCTCATATGACAAAGAGAATTATAGATGAGAATGAAAATTAGGGTGACCAGACGTTCTCCTTTACCCGGACATGTCCTCTTTTCGAGACCTAGAAAATGCGTCCGGCAAGGATTCCAAAATCGTCCGGGATTTTGCATTGTCGGATATTTGTGTTTTCTATGGGTCTTTCACAAACTAGTTATTACGCCCTTGCAAGTTTTGGAAAGGAAATATCTTCCTTAAGTTCCACCTTCCTGCGCAAGCTCTGACTGTAGAGAGATTTGTCATTGGTCGACTGCCTCTCAATGTTGCCAGATGCACCATCATTATCCTCTAAATACGATCATTTTGAGCCTTTGGTATGATACTTCGCCATTTCGAATCTGGCCACACTGTGAGCACCTTATTGCCGCCTTTGCTATTAATATATGAGGACTGAAAAGTGTCTTAATTTTCTTATTTGAATGTGGCCATATAAAGAATTGTTTATTTCGATTTTTAATTTGTTATCATTATTGCTTTAATATATGGTCAAGACACATTAAAGACATTAAACAACCACTGAAAGCCACAGAAGCACTGGACTAAACGCCACAAAAAAAGATTTGTATTACATTTGCACCTAAATAAATAAATTATCACATAGCCCATGTCATTTGTGTCATTTTTCACATTTCATTTGTGACATTTGCAATTTGTATGCATTCACATGGTCATGATGCTGCAATACCCCCGTTCTGGTCACCCTATGAAAATGCCATTAATATTTGTCTCAGAAGTGTTCTAATAGACTTACGAGCTGTCCAAAACACCCCAACGTCATCACATGAAATTACAGGAAGTGATGTTGACCTATTCTAGCTAGCAATTAACCTACTCAGCACTTAGCTGGCCAATAATCTGGCAACAACAGGCAGTACTTTTACTCATCATCGGAGGTTGAATTAGCTCCCTATTACAGTAAATCAAACAGATTTAGGATTTGGAGAACCACAGACCACTCAACGTTATTTTCTGGCCACTATTCAATTACTTTCAAGTAATAAACAGCATGGAAAGAACCACTGCATTTCTGTCTACAGGGATGTTCCCTTTTCAAAGCTCAAAGTAGGCCTATGTATTACAGTTCTCAAAGTAGGCCTATGTATTACAGTTTTTCTCCATTGCTTTGGCTCATTTCACGAAACAGAAATGACATTCTCAAAACAACATGTGCAAACCTCCAAACCGCTTGGCACTTGTTCACAACAGATTGGAATTTGTAATTCCTTTAATCAAATTGCAATTGTATTAGCACATCCTTGTAAATGACAAGTGCAATTGCCTACAGTTTGCACACATTTCAAATGATTTAGCACATCTTTGAAATGGTTAGGTATAATTGCCTTCAATTAGGCCAATTACCAATTGAAAATATCTCGCTGGTCTAAACTGACTGTTGTTTCTCAGTCAAGTGGTTGTTCTCTGCAAAACATATTGGCATAATCCTTGTGTACATCATCACCTGCACAATAGTTCACTCCACTGTCAAAAACCTTTCAGGCACATAATACCATGAAAAACATCATGGTATATACTGTAATATGGATCTCTTGGATCATCTGCTTACAGTCATTGTCAGGTGCAACTAGAATTTTACTAAACAAGGGGACACATCCAATCACCAATCACACAGTAAGTTTAGTTAGCTGACAGGAGCTATGCAGGAGTATAAATGCTTCCATCAAATATATAGAGCTTGTCCCAGGCCAGCTCAGGGGCAACATCACCATGTCTACTGCCATTTCAGAGAATGGTGTAGTCACCCATATTCCCAGTCTTGGCCCATACAATACCCAGATGCTCCTGGTGTTCTTGGACCGCTGCACTCCGATCTTATCGCTTTACATGAGAGGGGTTTGCTAGGGCCTCACTTTCTTACATTTGTCATTGTGTGGGACAATGTAAGCTTCCACCGTCACCCACTCATCAGGGTTCACTACCCATCCAGAATTCTGATAGTGCTCTTATCACCTGACTCCCCATTCCTTAGTCCTATAAAGGAGTTTTTTTCTGCATGGAGGTGGAGGGTTTATGAGCGTCGGGCTCAAAACCAGAGCTCCCTGCTTCAGGCAATGGATGCTGCTTGTGATGATGTCACAGCAGATCAGTGTAGGGGATGGTTGCGGCATGCACAACGATTCTTTCCCTGTTGCATCCAACAGGGAAAGACCCAAAAAACTCTGACGGAACTCGCAAGACCACGTCTGTTACATACCCGTCACACTAACAGCCAGGCTGGTCTTGCTGCAGTGCAGCAGGAGCTAACAGCCCTGCTGGTCTCGCAGCAGGAGTGGAGAGCCAGGCTGGTCTTGCTGCAGTGCAGCAGGAGCTAACAGCCCTGCTGGTCTTGCTGCAGTGCAGCAGGAGATTACAGCCAGGCCCTGATGAGCTAACCCAGTATTTGTTCTCAGTAAATCACATTGTCTGGACCCCTGAGAAAAGCCGTTGTGGCCCGAGGGTTGACACTCAATTAATAACTGACCATTGCTAGTGGGCTATTATAGGCTTTATTTACGTAAACTATTAAAGGTATGATTTTTTTGGTCCTGTTCTGTTCTGTTGTAGGAACGCCTCTTGTTGTCCTTGTTACCGGCTCACATCGCTCGAGTGATGAAGGCTGAGATCATACAGAGGTTGCAAGGCCCAAACTTTGGCCAAGTGGAGAATGCTAACAACTTTCACAACTTGTACGTCCAACGGCACATCAACGTCAGGTCTGTGCAGAACGGAAATGTAGTGTTTCTGTAATCCTGTAAAAGTGGAAAAAAATAATTCTCTACTACCATTCGTAGTCATCTTTCTCTGTGTTTCTATGTCCTAGTATATTGTATGCTGATATAGTAGGCTTCACTCGTTTGGCTAGCGACTGTTCTCCCGGAGAGCTGGTCCACATGCTTAATGAACTTTTCGGCAAATTTGATCAAATTGCCAAGGTAAACACCTCCTCACAAAGTCTCAGTAAAACTCTGCCAGCACATCCTCATGCATGAGCAGGCAGACACAGTCACGGATCATCATGATTCAGCATTGTGCACATCCAATATCACTTTAAATCAATGATTACTACATTGATTTACATTTTATGACATTTTAACAGAATAATTGATTGAATCTGACCGTTTTAAAGTTTTATAACTCTGTATTTCCAAAGGAAAATGAATGCATGAGGATCAAAATTCTGGGAGACTGCTATTACTGTGTGTCCGGCCTGCCAGAGTCCCTTCCAAACCATGCCAAGAACTGTGTCAAAATGGGCCTTGACATGTGTGAAGCTATAAAGTAAGTACACACCATTAGCTATGGGTTTTCTGCTCTCTGGGGCCAGTAATAATCCTGATGTGATGGCATTATTACTGTATGTGTATATAAGCAAAATGAAAAGAAGCTGATGTTTCAGGTAACTGACCTGAGTCTAAATGAGCACTAACAACAAGAGAAGAAACAGTCAAATTATTGTTCCAAGCCCAAAGTCACTGCATCTAGGAATCATCTTGTTTTAGTTTTTCTTTGGTAACTAATCGATCTTTGACTTAGATTGTCAGATTGTATTGTCATCATTATTGTACATGTTTCATGGCTTGTAGAATGGAAATCTGAAAACATTGAATCAGTATTAGAAAGATTATTGCACACTGAGCATGTGTAATATGTTTGGTTTATCACTGAGCGTGTGTAGCATGTTTGGTTTATCACTGAGCGTGTGTAACATGTTTGGTTTATCACTGAGCGTGTGTAACATGTTTGGTTTATCACTGAGCATGTGGAACATGTTTGGTTTATCACTGAGCATGTGTAATATGTTTGGTTTATCACTGAGCGTGTGGAACATGTTTGGTTTATCACTGAGCGTGTGTAACATGTTTGGTTTATCACGGAGCGTGTGGAACATGTTTGGTTTATCACGGAGCGTGTGGAACATGTTTGGTTTATCACGGAGCGTGTGAAACATGTTTGGTTTATCACTGAGCGTGTGGAACATGTTTGGTTCATCACTGAGCGTGTGGAACATGTTTGGTTTTTCATAGAAAAGTGCGAGATGCTACAGGAGTGGACATCAACATGCGTGTCGGAGTGCATTCAGGGAACGTCCTGTGTGGCGTCATCGGCCTCCAGAAATGGCAATATGATGTCTGGTCACATGACGTCACCTTGGCCAATCATATGGAGGCTGGCGGAGTTCCAGGGTAAGCAAAGCTATACGGAAGTGAATTAAATGTTGATTGTTTATACTTCATCTCTACAGTAACACTGCACAGCCCCTCACTAGGAATTTGTGTTGAGATACTTGGTTCCCTACAAAACCTGACTTAGTTTGCAGAAAATAAGGACAAAGTAATGGTCACTATAACAGTTCTTGAAGTGGAGTGCATGGTGTGTTCACCCTGTGGGCACTTGTGACTCAGAACAACAACAAGATTTGTTCACAGTTTTACAATTTTTTGTTTGGGTAGAAGATTTGGGTAGAATAAACACAATTCAAGGGAGATAAAAGTCTCAATATTTTTCTTCTATGTTTCTGAATTTAATAACTAGTTTATTTGAAGCTCTTATTGTGTTATTGTGTTCATAATGTGTCTGTTGTGAGTGCGTGTCCTATGTTGTGCTTCTTTATATTTTCTTCGCTTTTTTAATCTAATCTTTAAACTGAAGCCAAAGACGAATTTCCAGAAACAGATAACAAAGTTGATCAAATCTAATCTTGTACACCGGGCTGGCAAGAAGGGGCCTTCCTTATGCATGCTATCTCAGTAGCAGAGCAAGGACTGTTCTGCTGCCTGGCAAGAAAGGGCCTTCCTTATGCATGCTATCTCAGTAGCAGAGTAAGGACTGTTCTGCTGCCTGGCAAGAAGGGGCCTTCCTTATGCATGCTATCTCAGTAGCAGAGTAAGGACTGTTCTGCTGCCTGGCAGGAGAGTCCACATCACCTCGGTGACGCTGGAGCACCTCAAGGGGGCGTACCTGGTGGAGGACGGTGAGGGGCAGGAGAGAGACCCCTACCTCAAGGAGCACAGGGTCATCACCCATCTGGTCATCAACCCCAAGGTAGTCAACCACCTCCCAGCCAGGGTTCAGGAGGTTTTCAACAAGTCTTCTGACATAATAAATACCATAACAAATTAAAGTTAGTATTAAAATGACGCACAACGTAACGTGGAAGTGACAGAAGGTGTGGATCCTCTTCCTGTGTGAATGAGCAGGTGGAGCGCCGCAGCCCCCAGCACCAGTACCGGCCGCGCCATGCCCCCGACGGGGCGAAGATGAGGGCGTCGGTGCGGATGACGCGCTACCTGGAGTCCTGGGGCGCTGCCAAGCCCTTCGCTAACCTGCACCACCGCGACAGCATGACCAACGACAACGGCAAGATCAACACAGCTGTAAGTGGCGTGGCACGTACTTCCTTGTGCTATTTTATATTTTGTGTTAAACATGATATGTTTAGTTATGTTGTGTTATGTTAATTTAATGTGTAATTATATTAAACGTAAAAGTAAATGACTTAATTAGTTGTTCGACTGTGACAACAAAAATGTGTCACAGTCGCGGTGCAACAAAAAACGAGACACAGGTTCAAATCCCGCCTGGGCCCATTGATGCATGTCTTCCTCTCTCTCTCTCTCTCTCTCTCTCTCTCTCTCTCTCTCTCTCTCTCTTCTCTCTCTCCCTCTCTCTCTCTCTCTCTCTCTCTCTCTCTCTCTCTCTCTCTCTCTCTCTCTCCCTCTCTCTCTCCCTCTCTCTCTCTCGCTCTCTCTCTCTCGCTCTTTCTCCTTTCTCCTTGCCTTTCCTGTTACACTTCACTTAAAACTGTCCAATAAAGCATGAAAATGCTCCCCAAAAGTTTTGAAAAAACATAGAAAAGGAGTTGTGTTTCCAACTCTTCTGTGTGTTCTCTTGGCTCCAGGATGTGCCCATGGGCCAGTACCATTTCCAGAGGAGATCTGAGAGGTAAGAACCATGTATATCTCTGGGTGTTTGGATAAATGGATTGGGTTACGGTTACTATGAGAATGGTTTACAGGCACATGTATTGAAATTAAACATGTTACGTTTAAATAAATATTGTATATAACAATTTCCAACATAATTGTTTTCAACACATTACAGTTGTCAGAGATTCTCCAGTGTTTAAGTTACCATGTTTTGACTTTAATCTTTCTACAGTGTTTTTAATCTCTGAAAACAGGCTAATCCATACCGGATTAAACACAAAACACATCCTATTACCCCAAGAAGTTTTATACTCATGTCTTTATGTGCTTAATCTTAATCTGAATTCTTTGAAGTTCGCTGTGGGTGACAAGACCAATTTATAACCAGACATCAAAGTCACACCAACACAGCTGGTTTAAATAACCCAAAAATGGGTCACTGTCCAAAGGATTTGTGGTGCTGACTTTAAATGGATTTACGGGCAATTCATTCAGGTACTTCACTGTTTACAATGTGTCATTAATTACTGCATTTTCTTATTATTGTTCTCCTATTAAGAACCAAATCTCAAAAGAAGAGATTTGAAGAAGAATTCAATGAGAGGATGATTCGAACTTTTGATGGAATTAATTCCCAAAAGTAAGTGAGTTAAAGATGGAGGTTTCATTACGGGAGTGGAAGCTGTGTTGAAGTGTTCCTAAACACCTGTGTGTTTCAGACAATGGCTCAAATCAGAGGACATTCAGAGAATATCATTATTCTTTCACAACAAGGTGTTAGAGAAAGAGGTAAGATGTCACATTTGATATTTTCAGATATTTTCAGTGTTCTGGATGGGTTCAGAACATTGTATTGCCTATTTGACACATCCTTTGTCTTACAGTAATACAAAATAAAAATGAAATAAAACGACATTTAGTTGTAGATGCTCTCTCAGACTGTGTTTCTTTAGTTGTAGATGCTCTCTCAGACTGTGTTTCTTTAGTTGTAGATGCTCTCTCAGACTGTGTTTCTTTAGTTGTAGATGCTCTCTCAGACTGTGTTTCTTTAGTTGTAGATGCTCTCTCAGACTGTGTTTCTTTAGTTGTAGATGCTCTCTCAGACTGTGTTTCTTTAGTTGTAGATGCTCTCTCAGACTGTGTTTCTTTAGTTGTAGATGCTCTCTCAGACTGTGTTTCTTTAGTTGTAGATGCTCTCTCAGACTGTGTTTCTTTAGTTGTAGATGCTCTCTCAGACTGTGTTTCTTTAGTTGTAGATGCTCTCTCAGACTGTGTTTATTTAGTTGTAGATGCTCTCTCAGACTGTGTTTATTTAGTTGTAGATGCTCTCTCAGACTGTGTTTCTTTAGTTGTAGATGCTCTCTCAGACTGTGTTTCTTTAGTTGTAGATGCTCTCTCAGACTGTGTTTCTTTAGTTGTAGATGCTCTCTCAGACTGTGTTTCTTTAGTTGTAGATGCTCTCTCAGACTGTGTTTCTTTAGTTGTAGATGCTCTCTCAGACTGTTTCTTTAGTTGTAGATGCTCTCTCAGACTGTGTTTCTTTAGTTGTAGATGCTCTCTCAGACTGTGTTTCTTTAGTTGTAGATGCTCTCTCAGACTGTGTTTCTTTAGTTGTAGATGCTCTCTCAGACTGTGTTTCTTTAGTTGTAGATGCTCTCTCAGACTGTGTTTCTTTAGTTGTAGATGCTCTCTCAGACTGTGTTTCTTTAGTTGTAGATGCTCTCTCAGACTGTGTTTCTTTAGTTGTAGATGCTCTCTCAGACTGTGTTTCTTTAGTTGTAGATGCTCTCTCAGACTGTGTTTCTTTAGTTGTAGATGCTCTCTCAGACTGTGTTTCTTTAGTTGTAGATGCTCTCTCAGACTGTGTTTCTTTAGTTGTAGATGCTCTCTCAGACTGTGTTTCTTTAGTTGTAGATGCTCTCTCAGACTGTGTTTCTTTAGTTGTAGATGCTCTCTCAGACTGTGTTTCTTTAGTTGTAGATGCTCTCTCAGACTGTGTTTCTTTAGTTGTAGATGCTCTCTCAGACTGTGTTTCTTTAGTTGTAGATGCTCTCTCAGACTGTGTTTCTTTAGTTGTAGATGCTCTCTCAGACTGTGTTTCTTTAGTTGTAGATGCTCTCTCAGACTGTGTTTCTTTAGTTGTAGATGCTCTCTCAGACTGTGTTTCTTTAGTTGTAGATGCTCTCTCAGACTGTGTTTCTTTAGTTGTAGATGCTCTCTCAGACTGTGTTTCTTTAGTTGTAGATGCTCTCTCAGACTGTGTTTCTTTAGTTGTAGATGCTCTCTCAGACTGTGTTTCTTTAGTTGTAGATGCTCTCTCAGACTGTGTTTCTTTAGTTGTAGATGCTCTCTCAGACTGTGTTTCTTTAGTTGTAGATGCTCTCTCAGACTGTGTTTCTTTAGTTGTAGATGCTCTCTCAGACTGTGTTTCTTTAGTTGTAGATGCTCTCTCAGACTGTGTTTCTTTAGTTGTAGATGCTCTCTCAGACTGTGTTTCTTTAGTTGTAGATGCTCTCTCAGACTGTGTTTCTTTAGTTGTAGATGCTCTCTCAGACTGTGTTTCTTTAGTTGTAGATGCTCTCTCAGACTGTGTTTCTTTAGTTGTAGATGCTCTCTCAGACTGTGTTTCTTTAGTTGTAGATGCTCTCTCAGACTGTGTTTCTTTAGTTGTAGATGCTCTCTCAGACTGTGTATCTTTCTTCTCCTGCAGTACAGAGCCACAACTTTACCTGCTTTCAAGTACTATGTCACCTGTGCTTTTTTCATCTTCGTCTGCATCTTTATCGTTCAAATTCTGGTCTTGCCAAAGTAAGTGTGATTTCAACACTATCTCTGCTATTCCGCTAACATCCTTTATATATGAACCCACAGTTTAAAGTTTATTCCCGACAAAACTCGTTAAAGAGCTAAGTTTCTGCCATGGTGTTTTCAGATCCATCTTGACCTTTCTTTGGTTGATGGTGTGAATTGACATGTTCCTCTCTACAGAACTGCAGTCCTGGGGTTGTCCTTTGGGACTGCTTTTGTTTTTCTGTCCCTGATTCTGCTAGTATGTTTTACTGGACATTTTATGGTGAGTAGGAAACTGCAGCCATCTCAAATCGTTTTCCAAAATGTACTTTGGTGTAAAACAACATAGACCTGTTTTCCGATCACCGAGGAGCCTGAATGCAAACACAATCATGTCACCCTCATCCGCGAACAGTTTAATGATAAAGATTGCGGAAACAGCTGGACTTAAAATTGACTACATTAGTGTCAAACTAAACTAAAATATGTTTCTTGATCATTCCTATATTCTTGTATGTTAGTTTGGTACACTGGCTTGGAGATGGTTCAGTAATTGTCAGTAATTGCTGATTGTGACACCCTCCTCTCCCTCCTGTCTCACCACGCGCCAAGCTCATTATTTGTAGTAGTGCGGCAAAAAAGACAAATAGGCATCTGTTTCAGGACGACAGTAGAGAGAGCACAGCTTCCTGTGTGTAAATCCTGTCCATTTTCAGGAATCAAAATAACAGAATATTTCATCCAAGCCAGAATGATTTGGCAACTTTATTGCTAGGTCTGTCAACTGCATGTCTATCGAAACCCCATACCAGCCCTTTACTGTTGCAATGATGGAACAACGACAAGAACAGCCTTTGTGGTAGCAAAACATAAGCCTGTGTTGAAAGCCTCAAGAATCCTTGATGTCACTGAGGAATTGCTTTGACATCAAATGTTCTCATTTCTGGCTGTGTCATGTTCAAGAATGACACTTTTTATGGCAGGGGGGGTGGGTCTGAATATTCTGTTCTTGTTACTTCCTTAGCATTGCAGTAAAAGTGCCTCCATTTCCTGGCTTTGGCTTCTGAGGTCATCTAGCATCATCGCTAACAAGCCATGGCTCCGTATCAGTCTGACCATGATCACCACGGTCCTGATCCTGGGGATGTCTGTCTTCAACATGGTGAGCTGCACGGCTACAAAGGAAAAGGGTTCATTCAGTCTCTGTCTGTCTAGTCACACTGATCACACCAGATCTGAAGAGAGACATTGGCTGGGTCCCAAAACCCACTATGCCACACAGCTTAGTGTGCCAGAAAAACAGTCTAAACACATTGTTTGTGTAATAGAGTAGGCCAGAAAATACCCGGACGTCCTAATATATCCAATAGCATTTTGCAGAATGCGAGCCAGCATGCTTCTGTGGCTGTTCAGACCCACAACCAGTGGAAGAGGAGTCAACTGGGTAGACAGTTGTACAATAGCACATCAGTCTGACTATGCCTGCCCCAGTTTAAGGCACAGTTATATGACCATGTAGGATGCCCTAATTGTGTGCATACTGCATGCAATATGCACTTTGTAAAGCGGGCTGCAGCGCGTACTAAAAGGATGCGATTTGGGACGCAGCCTTTAGTCCATCTCTAAGCTTCAGTACCTTAAACCCTACGTTAAGCAGAAACAACTTGGAATATACCCGCAAGCACCAATGGCAGAATCTTCTTGATGTTTTCAAACCATTTGAGAATTGACATGATAGAGGAGCAATGGCTTATTTTAAGCCAAGTTAAGTTTATGGAAGTTTTTCCCAAATTGTCACTGTAGAGACAACTCGGTCACACAGACGTGACGGGTTCTTGAGACGTTTCCGTTCCCTGTGGGCTTTAAGGCCTGATGGGGTCTGAAGGACATTAATTTGAAAGTGACAAGTTTGAGGTGTGGTCTGCAGCGCCACCTATTCTCTGATCAGGTCAGTGCTTTTTGACTAATGTAAATTTTTGTAGTCTCTCGTGTCAGTGTGACAAAGAAGAAGAAAAAGGAGAAGAAAAATAAGTAACAATCAATCATTGCTCCAATTGCCTTGAGATGTTGTGTGTGAGATAAATGTCTCTACCGTGTCAATTTTGAAATGGTTTACAAACATCGGGAGGAGCCTGCCTTTGCTGCTTGCAGCTATTTTGATTAGAATATTTGATCTGTATGAGTCTGTGTACATGTAACACATCACGTGCTTTCAGGCCATGTGAGGATCCCGCCTCACAATTGTGACCCGTTTAAACATTTTGTGTTTTACGTTTACTGATTATTGGCTGCATGGGTGGTTGATATGATGCTGGCTTTATAATAAAGTTGTGATTCTTTAGATGTTGACCTTTGACCTTTACTGCAGTTCTTCCTGGACAATGACATGATGGCTTCAGTTGCGGTTTACAATTCAACCAATGAGACAATGTTTTACAAGAACGGACAACCAATCATGGTTAATGACAAGAATTATTTCTACCTTCCAGTAAGTCCCTGCCAGTGTCCTCTGTCACAAGTAAATGATGGTCTGTTTGGTGGAGCACAGTAGGAAGCAGTGTGGATGAGATGACGTTTTCTTTTCCCCACCAGTACTTCATCTATAGCTGCATCCTGGGCTTGATATCCTGTTCTGTTTTCCTGAGGATCAACTACGAGCTGAAAATGGTCATCATGCTAACAGCTGTCGTTGTGTACAACATCATCATCCTTCAGACCCATGGCTTCCTCCTAGATGAGTACAGCAAGTTCCTCTACAAGGCAGACGTTCTGGACAGGTGAGCACCTTCTTCAAGTTCAGACCTACCGCAGTACAATAACATTGTAGGCTGTTGTTTGTCAATTATAATCAGATAGTTTGACAACTTTGCCCAAATCATGAATACAGTGTGACAACCATTTCAAATGAGCTCGAACCTACAAACGCAACAGATAAACAGATACATAATCATAACCAGGAAATGCATTTCCCACAAAGAACATCTTATTCCATACATCTGATTTGTTGAGGGGGATGGATTTGAACCCTGAGCTGTTTTAATGACATGGTATGTCAAAACACATGCAGATTCCAGTCTCCCAGCAGGGACAGTCGTGTCTGAAGGGTGAGCCATTTCAGAAGACATTCATTTATCTCCTCATTTTAAATAGCTGATTGAAGTCAACAGGTGGTCTTATTAGTGGTTGTGGTGTGCTGGGTGTGTTCCGGTCCTGGTGATGCCTGTAGCTGCAGGTGGAGCTGTATGGTTACTAGTCATTAGTTAGGAGCTTACTAATGTACCTACAGTCTGATAGGATTCTTCCAACCACAAAACTAGCTTCTCTACTAGAATATCAGAAAAGGACTTTCTCTCTCCTCTCCTCTCCTTTCTTCTCTTCTCCTCTCCTCTCCTAATGTACCTACGGTTTGATCGGATTCTTCCAACCACAAAACTAGCTTCTCTACTAGAATGATGCAGATTGGAAAAATAATTGGTAAAGGGGATAATTGTGTTAAGTATGATCTATTATTAATCTACTGCGGAGACATGCTTCCATTTGTAGATTTTGTAAAACTGAAGAAGTCTTAGTGCGTTTCCCAGGGACAGTGGTAAGGAACGCTGAGGACAGCACAGATGTTGCGTGACGCACAACGTTATATTAAACGCCCTGGTTCTGACGCGTGACGTTACATTAAACACGCTTTTTCTGATACTTTTATCTCCGGTTCTGATCTTTTGAGGCCGGGAGTTCTGAAGAACCTGAAGACGATGGGCTCCTTCTCCCTCCTCATCTTCTTCATCACCCTGCTGGTGCTTGCCAGACAGGTACGTCACATGCTCTATATAGCAACCCCCCCCCCCCTCCCCCTCGCCGTCACAGACTGGAAGTCATCGACTACAGATACTTGCAGTCTTTTGTGCTCTATTTTTATGTTCTCATTTTGGTTAAGGCTTTGTTGTTTTGACATTGAGGTTTCCTCCAGATTTCTAAGATTTGTAACTCAATTATATATTTTATAAAAGGTAGCTATTATATTTAATAATAGCTACCTTTTCAAATATGATCATTTAATAGTTTCATCTAAAAGCTGAGAACATACTGTAGCTAAATGTCAGGAAGAGATCCATCATGCATAATTATGGATAGAGTTGGATAGGACTCATAAAACAGTAAAATGTGTCTGCAGAAAGATAATCCATCTCCGGATCTCCTCTACTGTAGATCTGGGAAGATTATAGCTCAGGGGGGTATGAGTATCGCTCAGTGGTTAGAGCGTTTGACTGTATATCATATCAACAGCTTCTAGATTCAAATCCTGCCTTGATGTTGCTCTGAATAACAGGGTCTGCATAAAAAAATATTCTCATGATTATAAACTGTGTGAACTAGTGTAAAGGGGTCCATTCTCATCTGACACTGGACAAGACACACGGTTTAACAACTTGTCTATATAGTTATATAGTTATAATTTAAAGTAGGAGTCTGTAATTTGGCATACATGGAATAGCAGGTGAATACATTTCAGAAAAGGACTTCCTCCCCTCCCCTGTTCTCCCCTCCCCTCCCCTCCCCTCCTCTCGCTCCGGCTAATCTTTTCTAACAAAGGAACAGAAGAAACGGTTGTGTCACAACGGTTGCTCGCTAGTCTGGTTAGGAGTGTTGGAGAGTTGTTGATAAGCGACCCCTTTGCTCTGCTGCTGTGGTGTGCACTAACCGAGCTGCTGTCATGAGCTTCAGTCTCTTCTCTTGTCCTCTTGTAACAGAATGAATATTACTGTAGGTTGGACTTCCTGTGGAAGAACAAGTTCAAGAGGGAGTGTGAGGAGATCGAGACGATGGAGAACCTCAACAGGGTTCTGCTGGAGAACGTCCTACCCGCCCACGTTGCGGAACACTTCCTGGCGCGCAACTGGAAGAACGAGGTGAGGGAAGATGGTGCCGGAATGACTTTGCAACGACCACCTTTTCTAAACACTGCTTTAGCCAGCAACACCACTGAAAATGTAGCAGTTCGATATGGATATCTTCATATTATGTGTCTGTACAATTTTGATGCCTTTGTATTTTCAGGATTTGTATCATCAGTCATATGACCTGGTTTGCGTCCTGTTTGCCTCTATCCCGGACTTCAAGGAGTTTTACACTGAGTCAGATGTCAATAAGGAAGGCTTGGAATGCCTCAGATTACTCAATGAGATCATCGCAGATTTTGATGAGGTAAGCTAATCCATGTGTATTCATGTTTTGTTTTGTAATTATCAAAGGACATACTTGATTAGTAACTTTTCAGAGAACTTGGTTGCAGTTGCTGTCCAAGCCCAAGTTTAGCGGCGTGGAGAAGATAAAGACCATCGGAAGCACGTACATGGCTGCCACTGGACTGAACGCATCAGCAGGACCTGAACACACACAGGTAACCTCCATCAGCAGGACCTGAACACACACAGGTAACCTCCATCAGCAGGACCTGAACACACACAGGTAACCTCCATCAGCAGGACCTGAACACACACACGTAACCTCCATCAGCAGGACCTGAACACACACAGGTAACCTCCATCAGCAGGACCTGAACACACACAGGTAACCTCCATCAGCAGGACCTGAACGCACACAGGTAACCTCCATCAGCAGGACCTGAACACACACACAGGTAACCTCCATCAGCAGGACCTGAACACACACAGGTAACCTCCATCAGCAGGACCTGAACGCACACAGGTAACCTCCATCAGCAGGACCTGAACACACACACAGGTAACCTCCATCAGCAGGACCTGAACACACACACGTAACCTCCATCAGCAGGACCTGAACACACACAGGTAACCTCCATCAGCAGGACCTGAACACACACAGGTAACCTCCATCAGCAGGACCTGAACACACACAGGTAACCTCCATCAGCAGGACCTGAACACACACACAGGTAACCTCCATCAGCAGGACCTGAACACACACAGGTAACCTCCATCAGCAGGACCTGAACACACACAGGTAACCTCCATCTCAATTATGACAAAACTGGTTCATACACTAGTTAGCAAAAAAGTTGAAATCCTAGGATGTTAAAATCCTAGGTTCACTTGCTGATGAAAAGTGGGGTACATACATGCATGTATTGTTCATTATACTTAATTTCCTGTGAAGTTTAGAAAACAAATAAGATCCTTACTTCAAGGTGTAGTTGTGTGTGTTCCAGGATGACAGACAGTACATGCACATTGGTACCATGGTGGAGTTTGCCTTTGCCTTGGTGGGCAAGCTTGACGTCATTAACAAGCATTCCTTCAACGACTTCAAACTCAGAGTTGGTGAGCATCTACACACATGGTTTAACGATGGGGATCGTAATAGCTCAGTGGTTAGAGTATTTTTACTGCAGATCAAGGGGTCACAGGTTCGACACCCCACTATATACGCTCTGAATATAAGCGGCTACAAAATGAACATGATATTGTTAGGATGACAGTATTAAAGCATGTTGATTAAACATGCTTTAATTTTTTGTTGTTGTGCGTTGTTGTTGTGTTTGATGTGCGTCTGTGTTCATGCATATTTACCTCCACAGTACCCTGGAAACGAAAACTATAGTGAACCATATTACAACATGTTACACAAGCATGACTGTCTGATGGATCAGGATAGGTGTAGCTTAGTGGTTAGAGCACCTGAATACAAGGTTCAAGTCCCCCCGTACGCTGCTTAATGAAAGTGCGGGCTAAATGAACACATTCTGTCTCCCTCAGGTATCAACCACGGGCCGGTCATCGCAGGAGTGATCGGAGCCCAGAAACCCCAGTACGACATCTGGGGGAACACGGTGAATGTAGCCAGTAGGATGGACAGCACCGGGGTCCTGGGCAAAATACAGGTGACTGACTACCCGCCCGATACGCCGCTAAACCTGCATTGTTATTTATCTACTTTATACATTCGGTTTCTTTGAGCTCATTACAGATAGTTTATAGGCTTTTCTCGACCAGTTTCTCACAGAACGTTGTCATGATAATGTATTTCCTAAGATATACAACCCAAGAATGTTTGGTGTCAGTGCACAGTTTGAATTCATCTCAAAGTAACTAATGATTAGTGAAGTAAAAGCACTGAAGACAATCAGCCCGTAACCAGCATTTGAGTTTTAGTGAGGTTAAAGACAGACCTAAATCATAGCCCTGGGACATTGCAATATTCCAAGCAGGGCGATAGTCACATAAATAAGGGTGTTTTGTCTTGGTCACCAAAGTCCAAACCTTGGGTCCTTCACGTCTAGATACAGTCTCGCAAGCAAGTACACAGTCTGGGAGGGTGTAGCTCAGAGGCTGCTAATCAAAAGATTGCAGGTTCGAATCCCCCTCTGTACGTCTCGTTGGATGAAAGCCTCCGCTGAGTGAACACGTTGAACTACGAGACAAATAGCTCAGTCTGTCTGTTCGCTAACGGAGAGACAGAGTTCAGCTGCCTTCAGGGCTTTCTGAGCGTTAGAGATATGGAGACTAAAGAGAGGTCTTAGCCAACACCTTGACATCAAAATAACCAGTTCAGACACAGCGGCCCTGGCAAAGCCTCTCTGAGGCATGAAGGTCAGAGGAAGGTGTTTATATGGAGAGAAAAACAAACATGACACAGCCAATAGGTGCTATAACAGGCTGGCAGATACGCCCTTGAACTGTGGCTGTCGTCAGAACACAACTCGCTTACAGCAGGAACACACCTATATGAACGGATAATAGGACATGATACATGGACAGATGATGAGGTCCTGGTTGCTCTGCTGGTTGTGATGACCATCAGCACGTGTGTGACACGTGTTCCACACGCGTGTGCCTGCCCTGCAGGTGACGGAGGAGACGGGCCGGGTCCTGCGGGCGCTGGGCTACACCTGCTCCTGCAGAGGAGTCATCAACGTGAAGGGGAAAGGAGATCTGAAGACCTACTACGTCCACACAGAGATGAGCCGCTCGCTCTCTCAGGGGAACCTCATGCCCTGAGACGCCGCCTCGGCCTCACCGCCTCACCGCACGCCATGGCAACCGGCCCCGCGGAGCCAGCGGCGGAGAGAGACTGTGTTTGTTCCTGTCGGTCTCTCTGCCCGGTCCCTTACTACGCACACACTCTTGGGTGTAGTCACACACAGTCTAGTACTGTTGGGGGCAAACATTTTTTTGTGAACGTGTGTGTGGTCTTGACGCTGGACTTATTTGGGAATTATTTTTTGTTTTTGTAAGAGAAGACAACAAGAAATGTTTTATGATGCTTTAATGCCATTGTTTTTGTAAAATAAACATTTGTATGTATTTAATGTGCAAAGGTTTCGTTTTTCCTTCTTCTCAGAGCTACGTGAAGGTTTTAAAGCTGGAGGACAGTTTTGTCTTTGTCTCTCATGGGTTGACTGGTGAACAGGACCCCGTTAGAACAGCACCAGGACATCTCAGTGGTATGACATGTACAGGGGTTCCCCATGTACCATTAAGGCTAGGCTAACGGCAGGGGTTCAAATCCCACCTAAGACATTTCCTGCACGTCTTCCCCATCCCTCCTTCTCCGCCTCTCTGCCTCCCTGCCTGCCTTTCCTGTCACATTTGACGTACAAACTGTCCAGATGTGTGAATGACTGCACGTACCATTAAAGCTGATGCCTGATGCAGGTGCTTGGGTTCAAATCCCACTGAGGCCAATTCCTGCATGCCCGCCCCCCCTCCCTGCTGACCCGTCTCTCTCTAACTATCAATAAAAAACACCATCAAAAGCTCACAAAGGCCCAAAACATATAGAAATATATATATAAACATATAGAAATATATATATAAACATATAGAAATATATATATAAACATATAGAAAAACGTGAAAACGTTAAACTCAAAGTGTTTCCTGCGTGGAGGGAGAGCCCTATGACAGGCGGCGGAGCTTGGGATGCTACTTGACGTCACACAGCAGGGCCACGCCCCGGAGGATCCAGTACTCTGGAGGAGGAGACGTGCGCAGGTCGATGGCAGCGATGAAGTTCATGTCCATCCTCACAGGCTTCTTGTAGATGGGACAGGGGTACAGCCTGGGGTCTCTGAGTCCTGGGAGGACACGGGACATATGACACAAGCTCACAAACACACCTGCAATTGGATATATGTGGCAATAATTCAATATTTTATTTGACAGGCATGTACGTGTTTTTATCCGGAGCGACGTCCAAGCAGTGCTTACAGCAATACAATATTAACATTTAAAAAAAATCATAAAACATCCAGCAGCGGACCACGGATCAGAAGTTCTACTGTAGTTCTACTGTGTTTTGGTGGTCAGAGTCAAAGAACAGTTTGGATTTACAGTAAACATGACTGGCTAATAAATGATGATCATTTCAACAGCTTCTAAGGTCAGCGTTAATTCTATGGGGAGATGCCAGTTGTGGGGCAGCTTACAGCACAGCTGACTGAAGCTACTGAGCTGTGACAGCTCTCACACGAGTCCAAATCACAAGGGTTGGGTTTGGCATACGGCAGGGTGAGATGCGTGTTTACTCAGCATGCTGCAGTCTGCCTATTATAATAACACAGCAGTGTATTAGGAACTGTACCTGCTGCCTCTATAGCAGCCAAACAAACACAATCCATAGAGCAGACGCCTCTATCCAAAGGAGGGGGGTGACTCGAACCCTGCATCCCACTTGACCTGCAGGCACATGCTCTAACCACTAAGCTTCCCCTCGGCTCCCTCGGCCGCCCCGCTCACCGTTGTTCTCCGCGTACATCCTCACCACGGGCATCATCTCAAACAGGACCTTGGGCTTGGAGTCCAGGAGGCGGCAGCTCCTGCGGTCCCAGCCGGCTCCCTCTAGGTACAGGCCGTACACGTACACGCCCTCGGACGGGGGCTGGCTGATGTCGTCCTTCATCCACCTGGTCACCTCGTTACACAGCACCATGCGGTCCAGGGCCCAGCCTTTGTTGGCTCGGGTTATCTCCTGTGGAGGGGTGGGGGTGGGGTGGGGGGGGGCAGTCGGTTTAGAAGGGGACAAACTGTTTCGAGGGGGTTCGATGGTTTGGACGGGGGTTGGAGGGTTTCAACGAGGTCAGAGACTTTTAGAAGAGGTCAGACAGTTTAGAAGAGGTCAGACAGTTTAGAAGAGGTCAGACAGTTTAGAAGAGGTCAGACAGTTTGGAAGAGGTCAGACAGTTTAGAAGAGATCAGACAGTTTAGAAGAGGTCAGACAGTTTAGAAGAGGTCAGACAGTTTGGAAGAGGTCCGACAGTTTAGAAGAGATCAGACAGTTTAGCCTGGACGTGGATAACTCCTTCATCCAGAACCTGACTGATGACCTCACTAAAAACGAATTGAACTTTTACAGTACATGCCCCCCTCCCCCAACATCGCAAGCATGAAAAGGGCATTCTGGAACTAAACAGAGTCTAGTCTATAAAGGGACTGTGTTGTAGGAGGACCTGCCTGTGCTCCTCAGTGAAGGGGAAGCGCTTGCCTCCTACCTGTCTCATGGCTGTCAGGAAACCCTGAGGGTTAAAGAAGCCCGTCATCCAGAAGCAGTTGGGACGCCCCTCAAAGACCCACGCCTGGAACTGTCGGTTCCGCTCCAGCAGCTCTGTGAACCAGAACCCCAGGGTGCTGGAGGCCCACGACGCCTGGAACACAGGCCACAGGTGCACGCTCAGAGCTGCTCACTCATGCACCGCAGAGCCAAGGCCCGGAACTCAATAGTGAGTTCTAGAACAGCCAGGGCAACCTCAACATTCTGAATTCTTTCGAATAATCCCCATCAACTTTTGGATCGTTTTCCCCCCCGCTGATTGCATGAAAAAAAAAAGTAGCCTCGACAGTTTAACGTGATGTCAAACTTCTTGCCATCTGTCTGATAAACATATTATTTTACTGCCTGAGCGCTGATGAGAACTGAGATGTTATTTAAATGATGTTCACGGTACGTGTCAGCTGCTGGATAGAGAACACACATTTGCTGCACTGTCTGACCATTCTCTCTCTCGCTCTCTCTCTCTCTCTCTCTCTCTCTCTCTCTCTCTCTCTCTCTCTCTCTCTCTCTCTATCTATCTCTGAACTCACACACACACACTCTCCCTCTCTGAACACACACGCGTGTGAGACGGTGCTGTGTGAGAACAGCCTGACCTTCTTCCAGCGAGCAGGGATGCGTGCGTCGTGCATGCAGTCCAGAGCGTCTCGGAGGTTCTCGCTCATGATGATGGTCCCGTCGATGGCCAGCTTGAGGTCAGTCAGAGTGCTGCGGACCAGGACGATGACACGCTGCATGCGGTCGATCTCCTGCCGCAGGAAGATGTTCATCGGCTGGAAGGGGCCCATCTTCACCAGCCTGTCTCTCACCTGACAACAGAACGCTTCATCTGGATGAACCGCACACACACACGGTACACACCCACTGCAGGATGTGACACACCCACTGTAGGATGTGACACACCCACTGCAGGATGTGACACACCCACTGTAGGATGTGACACACCCACTGCAGGATATGACACCAGGTGAGGAACCCAAGTTTCGGAACCTAGATATGGAACCTACGTAAGGACCACAGTTATGGAACACAGCCATGTAAACCTTGTGTGTTTAAAAAATACATTTTACAAATGAAATCTTCCAAAATAGTTCCCGAATCACAACACACAAACTAAATCAATTTGAACGGAAATCCGAGCAAATGAACCCAGAAAGCCTCCCCCTGCTGACCTCCCCCTGCTGACCTCCCCCTGCTGACCTCCCCCTGCTGACCTCCCCCTGCTGACCTCCCCCTGCTGACCTCCCCCTGCTGACCTCCCCCTGCTGACCTCCCCCTGCTGACCTCCCCCTGCTGACCTCAAAGGGGACGTAGTCCGGGGGCAGCTTGTCCAGCATGTCGTCGGCCAGGCGGGCCACGATGGCCTCGCGTGTCTCCCCGTCCCCGCTGGAGCTGTCCTTGGGCTGGATGCTCAGGATGGTGTCCAGGACGTCCTTGGCCAGCTTGCTCTGGTAGGTGATGTCTGCGTTGGGGTGCAGGCCAAACACCTCAGGGGTGTCATACGCTGGCAGGCCCTGAGGACACAACATGGGGGTTGGGGTGAGAGGAAATACGGTCGTTTGCAATGAAATGCTTGACTTAAAGGCTTCCCCGACAGTGCTGACAAGTAGACGTTTACAAACAAACCAGACACTGAGAACTCCTGCCGGAACAGAGATGTAATCTGTTCCACTTAGATTACAAGCCACCTCAGCTTGTCTTAACTGGATACCCAAAAAATATAACTATCGACTATTTTCTCTGCTTGTTTATTCATATTCATTGCAGTTAATTCTTGAAGGGATATTATTTGATTGTAATTGTCTTCTTAGCCCCTTGAAAGCCCAAAGACACACGCTGGGAGCCCAGGGCGATGGTTGCAGTCGTTTCCCAGAGCCAGGCTGGTCTAATGAGTGTCTGCCTGTGTAGCTTGCACCTCTAATGAGCGCTATCTAAAAACAGAACAAGCCTCAAATACACTGCAGCTTCCGGAACACTAAACTACCTTCACCAACACTATACTTCTGTACACACACACACACAAAAGCATGCTGCAGGCAGCCAAAGAGGCACGCATATGCTTAGAAGTTATATGTAATGCAACAATCATGTACCATATACCCTATACACATTTTCATATTCTATGGTGATATAGTTAGCTGGATAGGCTTAAAACACATTTGTGTTTGGAGTCCAACACAGCAGTCTCCTGCCTGCGGACACACCACCCACCCCACCCCACCCCCACACCACCCCCACACCACCCCCACACCACCTACACCCCACCTACACCCCACCTACACCCCACACCACCCCCACCCCACACCACCCCCACACCACCCCCACACCACCCCCACACCACCCCCACCCCACCCCCACACCACCCCCACACCACCCCCACACTACCCCCACACCACCTACACCCCACCCCACACCACCCCCACACCACCCACCCACCTGGATGTGCTGGAGATACAGGTCCACGTTGGTGCACTTGGGGATGCTGTAGCCTTTGTAGAAGTGGAAGTCAGGCGTGAACATGCTCTCGCTGAACCAGACCTTGGCGAAGGTGTTGAGGAGGCGCTTGTCGTAGTCGTCTGTCACTCGGCCTCCATACTGGATCTCCCCGATCATGTAGCGCACCGTGTGCCACGACACGCCCTGGCGACGCACACAGACCACGTCACACTACACACACAACACACAATACACACTACACACACTACACACTACACGCTACACACACTACACACAATACACACTACACACACTACACACAATACACACTACACACACACTTCCAGAAGACAACTTCTAAAGAAAATGAAACTATTACCAACAGATCAACTTTCCACCGGGGTGCAACAAAACCTTTCCAATCCCTAACCCTAAGCCCACGGCACTGGTTGCACCTTTTTGATATCCATGTCGTCCAGGTGGTTCTGCACAAACTGGACGGTGGCGTTGAAGTCGGCCTGGTTGAACTCGTAGGGGATGTTCCAGCCCAGCGAGCCGTACTTTCGCCTCTCCTGAACGGTGGAGTGCAGGAAGGCCACAGCGTACAGCATGGGCTTCCACTGCTGCATGGTGCTGACGTCCAGCAGGTCCTGGCTGATGCCTGGGGAGAAGCAGGGAGGGGTCAGAGGGGTAGAGGCAGGGAGGGGTCAGAGGGGGAGAGGCAGCCAGGGGTCAGAGGGGGAGAGGCAGGCAGGGGTCAGAGGGGGAGAGGCAGGCAGGGGTCAGAGGGGGTGAGGCAGGCAGGGGTCAGAGGGGGAGAGGCAGGCAGGGGTCAGAGGGGTAGAGGCAGGGAGGGGTCAGAGGGGTAGAGGCAGGGAGGGGTCAGAGGGGGAGAGGCAGGCAGGGGTCAGAGGGGGAGAGGCAGGCAGGGGTCAGAGGGGGAGAGGCAGGCAGGGGTTAATATGATGATGTCATCATCATCATCATATTATCATTATTAGAAATGTATTCTATTTGAATGGATTGGACACATCTAATCTATTCTATTAAAGCTTCAGCTCTGAGTGCGAGATGTTTTCCCACAGCGTGCGTGCGATCGAGCCTCACCTCCATACGTCCTTTTAAGCCCCGCCTTCAGGCCCTGCGGTGGTTCGTTGGTGAACTTGATTGACATCTGCAGGAGGGTGATGGGGAAGTGCTTGTGGACCTCCGTGGTCATCCAGAGGCGGAAGCTGTCGTGGACGGCGTCCGTCTCCGTGACGGTGTCCATCAGCTCGTCCATGAAGTCCAGGCCCAGGTGGCAGTTCTGGAGCAGAGCCCAGCCGCCCTGCACACGCACAGCAGCACGGACGTCAGTTAGGGACGAGGACCCCTGTGGTAACATCCCCCTAATCTCCCAAGCCAGAAAATATCATACTTCAAGTTTACTTTCAAAGCTTACCGTATGTGCAAATGCATATATGTATTAAAGTGGTCAAGAATGTTATGCTAAAATTATACTTTCAAAGTATACTGTAAATACAAACTTATATTCATGTATAAAAGCTCTAAAGTTTAGTCTCAGAGACACATTCTCAGCCTTGCCTGTTCACTTTAATTAGAAATATTACAAAATTGTATTCATGTGGCAGATGTTTTAATCTAAAGGGACATATAAATATAATATATAAACAGTGCTTATAGAAAGCACAGCAGCCCTCGTCTACGCACAAACACATGTTGACTTCCTCCACCTGAAGGTATGCTACAGCACTGTACTATTCTGGCCTGCTCCACCTGAAGGTATGCTACAGCACTGTACCTGCTTCCTCCACCTGAAGGTATGCTACAGCACTGTACCTGCTTCCTCCACCTGAAGGTATGCTACAGCACTGTACCTGCTTCCTCCACCTGAAGGTATGCTACAGCACTGTACCTGCTTGCTCCACCTGAAGGTATGCTACAGCACTGTACCTGCTTGCTCCACCTGAAGGTATGCTACAGCACTGTGTTGTACCCATTAACAGGGAACAGGTTTGTTTTCAAACAGCTTTCAGACAGCTTTTTTGAATCACTGAGGATGCAGTCGTGAAATATAACATTGTTAATAAAAAAGTGATGATGGGAATAGAACGTTTTCAAAAAGCATATCATTAAAGCTATGCCCCGCACACACAACGCATCCGTTTCACTCACTTCAGGAGACGCTTCTCTCCAGAGCTCCAGAGCATACACACAGCTAGTTCCTCTCCTCCTCTACTCACGTTGACCATGGTCTGCTGCAGGAGCTTGCGGGCGTGCACCTCCTGCCCCTGCCCCATGGACACGTAGCGCGTGTCCATCTTCAGCCTCTTGCCCAGGGCCGTGATGGAGTCTGTGGGGTCGGAGCCCATGGACAGGAAGCAGACGAGGGGAGAGCGGGGGTCTGACTCCTCCCATGTCCTCTCCAGGTCTAGGATCACCCCCTCGGCGTAGCGCTCCCCCATGGAGTCCACGATGTACTTCCTGGCCTGGGACGGGGGACGGCAATCCAAACAATGTGTCTACTACCTTTGCTATGGTGAGGGCAGGTGAGGTCTACCTGTGCTATAATGAGGTCAGGTGAGGTCTACCTGTGCTATAATGAGGTCAGGTGAGGGCAGGTGAGGTCTACCTGTGCTATGGTGAGGTCAGGTGAGGGCAGGTGAGGTCTACCTGTGCTATGGTGAGGGCAGGTGAGGTCTACCTGTGCTATGGTGAGGTCATGTGAGGGCAGGTGAGGTCTACCTGTGCTATGGTGAGGGCAGGTGAGGTCTACCTGTGCTATGGTGAGGTCAGGTGAGGGCAGGTGAGGTCTACCTGTGCTATGGTGAGGGCAGGTGAGATCTACCTGTGCTATAGTGAGGTCAGAAGAGGGCAGGTGAGGTCTACCTGTGCTATGGTGAGGGCAGGTGAGATCTACCTGTGCTATAGTGAGGTCAGAAGAGGGCAGGTGAGGCGTACCTGAGCTATGGTGCGGTCGGGGCACCAGGAGCGTATGAGCAGCAGTCTACGGAAGCAGTCCAGCGTCTGGTCATACGAGTTAGGAACCACCTCCTCCTCTGGGGCCTCCTTATCAAACCAGGCTTTCCACTGCTTCTCATTACGGCTGATCTGCACACACACACACGTACACACACACACACACACACACACAGTTAATCTGTTCCTTTGTTGTTCAAGGTATTTGTTTCTCTGAATCTGAAGGTTATCTGGGATTAAATGAGTGTACGCACAGTACTCGGTGTAACTAGAGTGTAGATGTTAGTAAAAGGCAGTAACGTAGCATTAGCCACATTAGCTACCTGTTCCAGGATGTCAGAGAACTGCCAGAGCTTGCTCAGTTCCACCAGGTTCAGCCAGGTCATGTCCAGGATCCACTTAGCTGGCTTTACAGGACAAGCCTTCAGGTCCAGAGAAGCACCTCCTGAATACAGCACAGGGTTAGAGAAGCACTTCCTGGATACAGCACAGGGTTAGAGAAGCACTTCCTGGTTACAGCACAGGGTTAGGGAAGCGCTTCCTAGATACGGCACTGGTTCAGGGCAGTCTGTCTGAGTAAAAAGAATGGGAAACACAAGAATCGGCCCATGGTTTAAGAGAGGGATGGGGTTGCGAGGGGAGGATTCAAGTGAGGGATGGGGTTGCAAAGGGAGGAGTCAAGTGAGTTTGTGCAAAACAAACGAGGGACGTAAACAGAGAGAGGACATGCGACCTTTGATGAGCGTGAGGAAGTCGTCGTGTTTGATGCGGTTGCTCTGCATGTCGATCTTAAGCGTGAGCAGCAGGGTGAACAGGAACTTGTGCTCCTCGTATAGCCCCCTGGCAGCGTACTTGTGCACCTCGAAGGTCATGCACTCGATGATGTTGCCGATCCTTTTGCTTGTGATTGGACTCTTTGATGACCTGTATGGAGAGAGCAGTCAGGCCTGTGGCTGCTATCATCAGCATGCAATACATTTAGCCCTTTATGTCCGACTAACACAAGCTGTGAGTACATAAAAGGACAGAGTACCATCCAGGGCATGTTCCCCACATGAATCAGCACAGCAGGTCAATCTGAGCACCGCCCCAAGTATCTCCATTGATTTTGGGGTGGTGTGTGCAGGTCGTCGTTCAAAGACTAGTCTATGAAATACAGTAAAAACTGAAAGCTGAACCAAATATTGTCTGTGTGACATAAGATTGTGGAAGAGCCTTACCTGGCCAGAGACAGGTCAAACAGGCCCAGGAACTGTCTGAGCGAGGTTTGGTACATCACGTTCACCATGCTCATCTCAGTGATGAGGAAGTATAGTATGCTGCCCCTGGTGGCCACTGCACAGAACACACATTGGACACTTAACATAATTGTGGTGGATAATTTCCACATGAAACTAATTGGAATTATAACAAATGTAAGGACATTAAAGCTGACAATATTAATTGACTGTTTTTGCGATCTCATATCAAATGAAAACAACCATGTGTAGTGTAATAATTAATTGATATCCTTTCTGTTAGGGTTACTATCCTTATTAAAAGGTCACAGGTTCAGATTCCCCTTTACTGTACATGGAAAATAATGTTGGCTAAATGAATACATAACAAAACCATGACATTAATCTACAGTCAAGTGCTCTACCACTGTGCTGTTTCTGCCTTTGTACCTTGTCTGTTAGCGAGAGGGTAGTTTTCCTATGCTTGTACTTTGCCTGTTGGCTAAAAGGTTTTGCTAAATTATAGTTTAGTCTACTATCCTTGTCCCTAGCCTGCTAGCTAGAGGGTATTCTTACTATCCTTATACCCAGCATGTTAGCTAGAGGGTAGTCTTGCTATCCTTATACCCAACATTTTTTCTAGAGGGTAGTTGTACTATCCTTGTGGCTAGCCTGGACAGACATCGTACCGGGCCGGTATTCCTCCCGAGCGCTGTTGATCTGGACCTCCGTCTCGGCCGCGATCTGCAGCTTCTGGGTCACGTCCTCGGCTGTGCGCTTGGTGTTGCCCAGGACGACGATCAGGCTCTCGTCGTCCACTAGGGAGCCCTGCGTGCTGGTGAGGCGGTACAGGAGGTTGTCCTCGAGCTCCTTCATCTTACGCTTGTTAGACGTCACGTCCTCCATGAGGTCGGTCCTCTCCTTCTCCAGCTCCTGAGCCACACAGAGGAACCATGGGGTACAGGTGAGGTGGGCACCTTATGGTTAGGGTTATGTTCAACAATCTTAGCAGAATGCGATGACCCTGGCTAGCCTGTCTGCCATGTATGACCCTGTCTCCCCTGCATGATCCTGTCTCACCTGTCTCACCTGCATGACCCTGTCTCCCCTGCATGACCCTGTCTCACCTGTCTCCCCTGCATGACCCTGTCTCCCCTGCATGACCCTGTCTCCCCTGCATGACCCTGTCTCCCCTGCATGACCCTGTCTCACCTGTCTCCCCTGCCTCACCTGTCTCCCCTGCATGACCCTGTCTCACCTGTTTCTCTGTGAGGATGACTCTGCCCAGCAGCTGGTCCTCCAGGCCCTTCATGGTGACGGTGAAGTCGATGATGGAGGTGCGTGCACTGATCTCAGGGGTGTAGGCGGGGTTGGGCAGCTTCGTGGTCACGTACAGACGGAAGCCTCGCATCACGTCCACTTCCTTGTCTCCGACCTTGACCTGGGGGTCAGGACCAGCCGATCAGAAACGTTCTCAACTTGTTATATCAGCTAAACTCGGACTGACATTTGTTCATTCTAAACCTAAGCCTATTTTTTTTTAAATTAAAGTTACATTTTAAAAAGTGCTCTAAACAGAGATGCACTGGCATATTAATTAGCAGAGAAGCTACATGTTTTTTCAGCTAAACAGTGTCCAATCTATACTCTGACTCAAACACAGAAGTGATGGAAAACAGGCAGATAAACCGGCAGATAAACAGCCCCACAAGCTGCCACTCATCATCAACACTTCAGAGGCCTGGGTTTTTATTTAATCGTACCACAGCTGCTTCTTTTCACACCCCTGTGTATTTACAGAGCTACACAGCTGTCAGGAGCAATGGCTCCCTCCTCCATGATGTCTTCTCCCTATTTGTGGGTTTTTCAGTCTGTGAGTGTGTGAGGGAGGCAGCTGTTATGGTTACTGGGAGCCTGAGACTGCAGGCCGAGCTGGAGAAGTGATAATGAGATGGAGAGCCGTGCCTCCAGAGAGGACAGTCTGTCACTCTTCAGCCACTTCCCCAGGCATCTGGCATCAGGCCGTGACCCCCAGCAGGGGCCCGTTGCTCGCGTGCTAACAACTAAGACGCGTAGCAGGAACACGGGCAGCGTACTGGTGAGCTACGCAGACAGGCCTGCGCGGAGCTAACCTGTTTTACAAGCCACAGCTATCAAATTAGAAAAGACTGCCTGCAACACGTCATTTCCATTTCCTGCATTATCCAGGATTAGACCCAATTCAGCCTCAGAACGGCAATTTCCGATAAAACATCGCAGGGCAAAATGATAGGTCTGATTTGACGATACGGGACATTGTAATTGTGTGTTTTGTAAATATCAGGGACATTATGTGGACATGAAAAGTGCTACTTGTTGAAATAATGACCCCAAGAGTGGAGAGGAAGATACTCTCCGTCCTGTTTGTTTGTCGTCTACAGACCAGCACCCACTCCCATCACACTGAGCCATGGGAACAGCCTCTTTCAATTATGTTAAAATAGACACAGCATAGATTTTAAAATTACGTTTTTCTCAGTGCCATTCATTTGTTAGTTTGGTAAACAAGTTTTGTTTTGAAAGTCTATTTAAATACTTCCTTTTAGGAGAAGCAAATGGACGTATGGTGTAAAAACCAACAGAAGCGACACATGATACAGACGGTATATTAAAGGGGTGTTTTCACCCAAATTAAGAACTTACAAACATCATGCTGCAGATAAAAATGCAATTGTGCTTCCTGCACTTTTTTAAAATTAACAAATCAGACCATTCTTATTATAGAATGAGTAGACTGTGCTAGAAAGAGCCGTGTTGATTACCAATGAATAAAGAATCAAATCAATCAATCCGTTGACATTGACTGAACCTTGTATGTGGAGCCAGTCTTGATGAAGTTCTTCTCCAGCACGTTGTCCAGGGCTGGGTCCAGGTCCTCCTCCACGTCCTCGATCAGCAGGGGGCGTCCCAGGGACAGGCTGTCCTCCAGATGGTTCCTGAAGTACTTGTGATTCAGCGAGGTGATCTGGAACCGAGGTTTGGGTTGCGTTCCATTATAATACAGTCCATTCAGGAAGATTGTTCAAGTACCAAAAAACTGAAAAAGTCTGAGGGATCATGTGGAAGGCGGAGCTAGAAGAAGCAGTGTTGGTGACAAAAGTTGTAGAACATTCAAAAAAATCGTCTTAATGATGAATTAGATGGGAAGAGAAAAGCACTCATTTATCAACAAAAAGCAGTTAAGGTCTCAAAGCTGTAGTCAGGTCTAGAGTACCTGACTGAAAACAAAAAGTCACCAACCTGTAGTTCGTTTCGTATTTCCTTGTTTTTGATCCAAATCTTCCCCTGGGTCTGGGGGTCGATGAGGAGGGGGAAGCGGGCAGCCTTGGTCACGATGATCCCGTTTTGGATGGATAGGTCATCGTTGGGGAGGCCCTGGAGGGTCCACTCGCTCACGGTGGGCGCATCGACGAGCAGGTCTGTCAGGTTGAGGTTCCTGCCAAACGGGATCATCCGGGTCTTCATTTCCCGTTGCCAGGAGCCCAGGAGAAGGTTCCGGAACTCCTGATTGAAAGGTCCGGAGTAGGACAGGAAGGCAGTGGCCAGGAGAACGTCACCTGCAAGAAGGTGATTGGTTGGCACCCTGGTAGCTTACAGGATAAGAAAGGGTACCACAGTGGCCAGGGTTCGAATCTTGCCCGGGCCCTTTATTGCATGTCTTCCCCTTTCTCTCCCTGCCTTTCCTGTCAAACTTCACTTACAAACTGCCCATAATACATCTTTACAGTTGATCAGTTTCAGCGTTTGCCATGTTGATGTTCAGACAGGACAGGTTGGTTGTGAGTGAGGGTAATCACACACTATAAGATTTTGAGTGAATGTTTAGAATGAACGCAGAGTGTATTTAGCGAATGCAGATTGTGTGTGTGTTTGAGATCTTGTCCAATGGGAAGCCAAAGAAAAACGTCCATCTTGGGCGGACATTCAAGTTTCATTCTATTCTTTTCTAGTCTGTTCTGTAAATTCCTTTCTATGCTATGGTGAAAACTGATTTAGGTAGCAGGTCTTCTCTGTGGTGAACATGAAGGCGAGACAAGGTGTGAGAGTGAGCCTACCGACGAGTCTCTTGGTCTGGGCAGCGAACTCCTTGCTCTGCTCTGTCCAGCGCTCCTTCTCCCCGGCCAGGCCACTGATGAGGCTGGACGCCGTCTGCATCTTGTGCCTGCAGCGCTCCGCATCCTCCAGCAGCGTCTGAGGGGGGAGGAGCCATCCAGGGGGAGGGGGAGGAGCCATCCAGGGGGAGGGGGAGGAGTCATGCAGGGTGAGGAGTCATGCAGGGTGAGGGGGAGGAGCCATCCAGGGTGAGGGGGAGGAGTCATGCAGGGTGAGGGGGAGGAGTCATGCAGGGTGAGGGGGAGGAGCCATGCAGGGTGAGGGTGAGGAGCCATCCAGGGTGAGGGGGAGGAGCCATGCAGGGGGAGGGGGAGGAGCCGTAAATGCTCCGTAAATAGTTTTTCCAATTCTGTCTTTTGAGAATTGTGTTATCCTGCCCCCCAGCTTGTTTTTCAGTATAAAATGTCTGCCCACAAAAAGTGTGTTTGTTTTCACCCTCAACTTTGATGATAATGCCACTGTGATACCTTTAGTACTACAAGAGTGTCTAGTTAAGATGCTGAGAAAGCTGTAACTGAATGGTTTAACTTAGTGTGGTGTAACTTAGTGTTGTGTAACTTAGTGTGGTGTAAGCTTGTGTGCTTATTCTCCACAAGTTCTTCATCACACTGAGAGACAGCCCAGTGTACAGCTTTGGGCATACTGATTCTCAGATGTCTAAAGAGGAATACTCTTAGACCCCCTAGCTCTGTATTCTCCAACCTTAGTAGAAGTGAAGGACAAGACTTGATGCTGTTTTACTGGAAAAGGGAGGGTGCCAGTGAGGGTTATTGGCAGTAAGGGTGCCAATAATTGTGGCAACAGTTGTTTGTATTCTTGATTTGTATTCTCAAAATAAATGCACTCCACATAAAGGTGTGTTTTGTGACACCTGTCCTGCCCTCACCTTCCTGCCCTCACCTGTCCTACCCTCACCTGCCCTGCCCTCACCTGTCCTGCCCTCACCTGACCTCACCTGTCCTGTCCTCACCTGCCCTGCCCTCACCTGCCCTGCCCTCACCTGCCTTGCCCTCACCTGCCTTGCCCTGCCCTCACCTGCCCTGTCCTCACCTGTCCTGCCCTCACCTGCGCTGCCCTCACATGTTTGGCTCTCACCTGCCCTCACCTGCCCTGCCCTCACCTGCCTTGCCCTCAACTGCCCTGCCCTGCCCTCCCCTGCTCTGCCCAGCCCTCACCTGTCCTGCCCTGCCCTCACCTGTCCTGCCCTGCCCTCACCTGTCCTGCCCTCACCTGTCCTGTCCTGCCCTCACCTGTCCTGCCCTCACCTGTCCTGCCCTCACCTGTCCTGCCCTGCCCTGCCCTCACCTGTCCTGCCCTCAGCTGTCCTGCCCTCACCTGTCCTGTCCTTACCTGTCCTGCCCTCACCTGTCCTGCCCTCACCTGTCCTGCCCTCACCTGTCCTGCCCTCACCTGTCCTGCCCTCACCTGTTTCTCCGTCAGAGCCTTCTCGTACTCTGCCTGCACCACGTCCAGCTCGGCCTGTTTGTCGTCCAGCTCGGCCTGGGCCTCACGCAGGTCCTCGTTGGCGACGGTCAGTCGGCTCTCCTGCACCGCCAGGTTGGCCTGGGGAGAACAGTGACCGCAGCAGCTCTCAAATGGGGCACCGCAAGGGGGCTCTTTACCTGCTGCACAAACAGCAGGAAAACAGCCCAGCTCTGAAGCACAGCGCTGTGCCATCACACACCCCGGACAGTCATGTTTGTGGTGGCTTGTCAAGAGATTGAATGTAAGCATGTCAATTCATTAACATAGAGCTCCAATTCACTGCATCTCTACTGAAACTAAAGTGCCCATTTGATGTTATCTTGTCACCTAGCATTTTTGAATTGTTGCTTTTTTGAACTATGTCCCGTCACACCCCTACTTACAAACCATTCACACAGTCACACTCAGAAACCCTTCACAAACCCCCCCCCTCACCTTCAAGGGGAGCACCTCCTTGTTGATGGAGAAGAAGGAGGCCATGGCCTTGGTCCAAGAGCAGACCCCAGCCACGTTGCCGCACACACGCCTGGCCGTCTCGATGTTGTAGTCGCTCATGTCGAAGTAGGGCTGCAGCAGCTCCACCATCTCCTCGTTGATGCTGTCTTTAGGGAATTGCTGCCAGGGGCGGGCGGGAGAGGGTAAGAGGGGAGAGGAGGAAGAGAAGAGGAGAAAGACGATGTGAGGGGAGAGGAGGAAGAGAAGAGGAGGAAGAGGATGTGAGGGGAGAGAAGGAAGAGGGTGTGAGGGGAGAGGAGGAGAGGAGGAGGAGGGTGAAGGGAGAGGAGGAGGGGAAGAAAGTAGTTAGAAGAAGAGGAGGCCGTTAGAAGGAAAGACATGAAAAGCAAAGAGAGACTAGGATTGTCAGAGCCAGGCCACCTAAACACCCACATCACCAGGACAGATGGTGCTGGCTGGAGCAGTGATCTGTGTGTGTGTATCGTGTGTATTATGTGTAATAATATGTGTGTGTGTTCTAGTCTGTGTCCGATTTTATCCAAGGCGACATACAGTACAGGGGTTGGGGCTTCGATCCTACAACAGTCACGATCTTAGCCGTCAAGGGCTCTAACCACGGAGCTCCACCCACCCGCAGCACGTACCTGCAGGCTGCCCAGGAAGTTCCCGCCGGTCATCATCTTAAGGGAGTCCTGCCAAGAGGGAGTGGTGCAGTTCTTCTCGGGGTCGATCTTCACCGTGTTCACCTTCCTCTGGAACAGCAGCAGCACGCAGTCCATGATGCGCATGATGAGGTGCGGGGGGCGGCCCAGCGTTCGCACCGTGGCGATGTCCGAGGGCTTGATGGTCTGGAGGAGTTGATACGGGCGACAAGGTTGAGAACGGGAGGAGATCGTCAGAGGGTTGTAGGAAGTGTTGTATTGTAGTACATAGACCCATAGAACTGCATCTAAACCAACTTCAACCCTCAAGACTGGATACACATCTGGAAAAATAGGACATGCTTTGACTTACCTCTACCCCAGTCTCTACACCTGCAGGGCAGCCCCAGCCTCTACCCCTGCCTCTTCCCTAGCCTGTACACCTGCAGAGCAGCCCCAGCCTCTACCCCAGCCTCTACCCCAGCCTCTATACCTGCAGGGCAGCCTAGGCCTCTATCCCAGCCTCTACCCCATCCTCTATACCTGCAGGGCAGCCTCTGCCTCTACCCCATCCTCTAACCCAGTCTCTATACCTGCAGGGCAGCCTCTGCCTCTACCCCATCCTCTAACCCAGTCTCTATACCTGCAGGGCAGCCTCTGCCTCTACCCCAGCCTCTACCCCAGCCTCTATACCTGCAGGGCTGCCCCAGCCTCTACCCCAGCCTCTATACCTGCAGGGCAGCCCCAGTCTTTACCCCATCCTCTACCCCAGCATCTATACCTGCAGGGCAGCCCTAGCCTCTACCCCAACCTCTATACCTGCAGGGCAGCCTCTGCCTCCTCCAGGGCCGGCCGTGCGGCCTCCAGCTTCTCCTCTGCGATGGCCTTGTCAGCTGAGATGCTGTCCACTATGGCCTGGGCCTTATCCTTCACCTTCTGCACCTCCAGCTTCACCTTCTCTGCTGCCTGGGCCTTTACTGTCACTTCCTTCAGCACCTGGGACACACACACACACACACACCAGGGTTGTAACAGGGTCACCTCCATAGATATATATAGAGCCTAGATGTCTTGTCCGCGTTGCCGGCTAATGGAGTCGAACGTCCGCACATGGCGGCCATCTTGCTAAGCTTCATCTCTGACGTTGATAACAAACCAAGCCGTTTAAAAAATCGGTTGAAAATTTAGCAAGTTATGGTCATTTAAAAAGTACATGTAGCACCAACCCAATGTTATGGGTGAGCGAGTTGACTGTAGCAAGATGGCCGCCATGTGCGGACGTTGTAGACTCCGCCGTAGACTCCGCCGCACATTTTCCTATAGTCAACCATCGCTGCTTCTATTGCCGATGTATTGGGCAGTTTGCGAGTAGGAGTGTAAACAGTCCATAGTTGAGCCTTAATCTGTAGTTCAAGTTCAAGTCAAATCTTTTATTTGTCAGATGCACAGAACAACACAAGGTTAGACTGGGCACTGAAATTCTTAAGACAAGACAACGCAAGCACCTGGCATAACATAACATATAAGTACACGGACAAAATGTACATCTATGCTGAGCTTAGATAAGTGAACTTCCTAAATATACAGATGGCAATAAATAAACGACTATACTAACCCTAACACTAAAACTTCCTAATTTACAGATTATCCGTACACGGAGCCCCATAACTCCCTAGGTCTCCATGCAAAGATTCAGTGAAAAAATACAGACTAGACAGATATGTGCTGTGTTTTTGTCTGAGCGCTAAAGGTTCATTTGATAATGAACAAGCACAAATGAGCTGCAACCACCTACAGTAGGTCGTACGAGCATGACACATGTCAAGCCTACGGAACGTGGAACACGTGATGGAACATCCCTGAGTGTGTGTTCTGAAGAGAACAGAAGCTCAGCTTTGACCACTTCCAGAACGGGAGCTCATTCATGTCTCATGTTGTCAACTCAGAGCGTTGAGACTGGGTGAGTTGGAGGCTCTGTCATTGAATGGACTGTCATTGCTCAATGCCTGACACTGTGTATGAAGACAACAATGGTAGAGACGCACACACGTAGACACTTTGTGATTGAATACAGCAGTAGCCTGGAGGTAGAGACACAGACACTCACACGCACACACACACACACACACACACAGACACACACCATGTCGGCCTTGTCGTTGGCGATCTGCAGCTCCTTCTCCTTGACCTCCAGCTCCATGCTGAGCCCTGCGACTGACTGGGATGCCTCCTTCAGCTTTTGCAGGCCTGTGTTCATCCTGGGAGAGGCAACATCGGCACTTCTCAGTTCAATGTACTGCACTGTTTACAAGTAGTGGCACAGAGGGATTCACCACTTGTGCACAGCACTTAGAGCCCACATAAACCTAGGGGTGAGCACAGCTCCAGTTTTGGACTGCAGATGAAGAGATTGTGGGTTTGAATCCCACAAAAGTGTCTTTATTTACCAGCCACATCATTCATGGGTATAGGGGTGCAGCTTTTGACTGAAGATCAACAAACCACAGGTTCAAATGCCCCTTATATGTCAAGTTAAACAGAAGAATCTGCTAAATAAATACATTATTAATGATAGTAATGAATAGAGTGTGACGTACCTGTTGGCCAGGGTCTGGACTTGGGCCTGTCTCTCCCTGTAGATGGTCTTGTATCCCTGGATGAAGGACAGGTAGGACTTGGGCGTGACGTGGGTGGCGCGCCGGTACCTCTGGAAGTAGTCCACACACTTCTCCGCCACACCGTCCTGGAAGCAGCCCATGCACTGCACCACCTCAGCCTTCACCTGCGGAGAGCAGTCGATGTCGTACTGGGACAGGAAGTGCTGTGAGACTGGGGGGGGTGAGACAGAGAGGGGCGAGAGAGGGGCGAGAGAGGGGCGAGAGAAGGACGAGAGAGGGGTGAGAGACGGACGAGAGAGGGACGAGAGAGGGAGGAGAGAGGAGCGAGAGAGGGAGGAGAGAGGGAGGAGAGAGGTGCGAGAGAGGGACGAGAGAGGGACGAGAGAGGGAGGAGAGAGGGGCGAGAGAGGGAGGAGAGAGGGACGAGAGAGGGGTGAGAGACGGACGAGAGAGGGAGGAGAGAGGGGCGAGAGAGGGAGGAGAGAGGGGCGAGAGAGGGAGGAGAGAGGCGAGAGAGGGAGGAGAGAGGGAGGAGACAGGGGCGAGAGAGGGACGAGATAGGGAGGAGAGAGGGAGGAGAGAGGGAGGAGAGAGGAAGGAGAGAGGGGCGAGAGAGAGGTAGAGCGTGGTTGCTGTTATGCTTGCTCTTAACTACACAGTGATGCATGTTTAAGGTGAACATGTGCATGCACACAAACTTAAGCACAGACACTTAGTAGAGGATATAAAAATACCAATTAACTGTTGTTACTGCCGTTTTTTATGTATTTCCTTTAATGGACTGCATGTACTAGAGGTTTGAATTTGAATTTGTATCAATTTGGAAACAGTTTGGCACATTAGTCCAGGCTTGTTTTTTTCTGTATGCTGAACAGAGTGTACAGTATTTACTAAACAACTCTTAACTCTTCAGAACACAAGAAAAAACATTAGTGCACTTTACAGGTTCAAATGAATTATGTTTTATATTTTTTGGGACAGCTACATCACTTTGATGCCTTTAACTTATGTACATGGAGAATGTAGCATGAATGAGGGCTTAGCTCAGTAGTTAAAGCAATTGACAGCAGAATGATGTCAAAGAAAAATACATAAATAAATAAATATAAATGACCACATTTCATATTCTTCCTGTGTTGCTATGATACTGACCGGCGATGAGGGCGTCCTTGGGCCAGCGGCTGAACCAGTCCATAGTGCAGCCTGAGATGAGAGCTGGGAACTTCAACGCTCGGTTCCGGAACTTCTCCCCCACAGGAGAGAAGCACAGAACCACGTGCAGGTTCTGACGCACGCGGCTCATGAAATACTCGTGCAGGTTCTCGTTGGTCGGTGGTCGCCGTGGAAACTCCCGCTTCATGACTGGTATGAGGTCACTGATAATCTCATCGATCTCGTCTCGAGCAAACAAGTTTGACACCTGGGGAAGATGGAAGATCCCTCAGGTGAGGGGTCAGGGGTCAAGTGGGGGATCAGATGAGGGTCAGGTGGGGTCAGGGGTCACAGTCTGGGTTCTAATATCCCACCCAGGACAAACTTGTGCAATAGTCTCCTGCAATGCTAGTAGTGTAACAATATAAAATATGCAATAGAAGTAGTATAATATTGAAATCAAACACTACAATTATAATATGACACACTACAACACTACATTCAGAATTGTTTATCTTCATCATTTACAACACTTGTGATCATCTGAGACTGCCGCTGCACTCCTGTCAGTGATAACTCCACCCTGTACTGCACCCAAAATCAAATGCACCCCCAGATGACAGCAGTCCCCCCCCCCCCCACCCCCACCCCCCCCCCCCCCAGCCATGTGTGTGTGACCTCTGACCTGTCCAGAAGACAGGACGTTGTTCATGTACTCCAGGAAGGACTCATCCTTGATCTCGTTGTCGGTGAAGATGAAGCTAATGCCTCGGCCGTACTGGCCGGCCGTCCTGTACAGCCCCTTCAGGTCCTCCATTAGGTTGGCAGTGTTGTAGGACCTGAGGAACCCACACAGACACTCTAAGGCTGAGGGATCTAGGAGCTGAGAAACCCAGACAGACACTCTGAGGGGAGGGATCTAGGAGCAGAGGAACCCAGACAGACACTCTGAGGCTGAGGGATCTAGGAGCTGAGGAACCCAGACAGACACTCTGAGGCTGAGGGATCTAGGAGCTGAGGAACCCAGACAGACACTCTGAGGGGAGGGATCTAGGAGCTAAGGAACCCAGACAGACACTCTGAGGGGAGGGATCTAGGAGCTAAGGAACCCAGACAGACACTCTGAGGGGAGGGATCTAGGAGCTGAGGAACCCAGACAGACACTCTGAGGGGAGGGATCTAGGAGCTGAGGAACCCAGACAGACACTCTGAGGCTGAGGGATCTAGGAGCTGAGGAACCCAGACAGACACTCTGAGGGGAGGGATCTAGGAGCTGAGGAACCCAGACAGACACTCTGAGGGGAGGGATCTAGGAGCTGAGGAACCCAGACAGACACTCTGAGGGGAGGGATCTAGGAGCTGAGGAACCCAGACAGACACTCTGAGGGGAGGGATCTAGGAGCTGAGGAACCCAGACAGACACTCTGAGGGGAGGGATCTAGGAGCTGAGGAACCCAGACAGACACTCTGAGGCTGAGGGATCTAGGAGCTGAGGAACCCAGACAGACACTCTGAGGGGAGGGATCTAGGAGCTGAGGAACCCAGACAGACACTCTGAGGGGAGGGATCTAGGAGCTGAGGAACCCAGACAGACACTCTGAGGGGAGGGATCTAGGAGCTGAGGAACCCAGACAGACACTCTGAGGGGAGGGATCTAGGAGCTGAGGAACCCAGACAGACACTCTGAGGGGAGGGATCTAGGAGCTGAGGAACCCAGACAGACACTCTGAGGGGAGGGATCTAGGAGCTGAGGAACCCAGACAGACACTCTGAGGGGAGGGATCTAGGAGCTGAGGAACCCAGACAGACACTCTGAGGGGAGGGATCTAGGAGCTGAGGAACCCAGACAGACACTCTGAGGGGAGGGATCTAGGAGCTGAGGAACCCAGACAGACACTCTGAGGGGAGGGATCTAGGAGCTGAGGAACCCACACAGAAACTCTGAGAGGAGGGATCTAGGAGCTGAGGAACCCAGACAGACACTCTGAGGGGAGGGATCTAGGAGCTGAAGAACCCAGACAGACACTCTGAGGGGAGGGATCTAGGAGCTGAGGAACCCAGACAGACACTCTGAGGGGAGGGATCTAGGAGCTGAGGAACCCAGACAGACACTCTGAGGGGAGGGATCTAGGAGCTGAGGAACCCAGACAGACACTCTGAGGGGAGGGATCTAGGAGCTGAGGAACCCAGACAGACACTCTGAGGGGAGGGATCTAGGAGCTGAGGAACCCAGACAGACACTCTGAGGCTGAGGGATCTAGGAGCTGAGGAACCCAGACAGACACTCTGAGGGGAGGGATCTAGGAGCTGAGGAACCCAGACAGACACTCTGAGGGGAGGGATCTAGGAGCTGAGGAACCCACACAGACACTCTGAGAGGAGGGATCTAGGAGCTGAGGAACCCAGACAGACACTCTGAGGGGAGGGATCTAGGAGCTGAGGAACCCAGACAGACACTCTGAGGGGAGGGATCTAGGAGCTGAGGAACCCACACAGACACTCTGAGAGGAGGGATCTAGGAGCTGAGGAACCCAGACAGACACTCTGAGGGGAGGGATCTAGGAGCTGAGGAACCCAGACAGACACTCTGAGGGGAGGGATCTAGGAGCTGAGGAACCCAGACAGACACTCTGAGGGGAGGGATCTAGGAGCTGAGGAACCCAGACAGACACTCTGAGGGGAGGGATCTAGGAGCTGAGGAACCCAGACAGACACTCTGAGGGGAGGGATCTAGGAGCTGAGGAACCCAGACAGACACTCTGAGGGGAGGGATCTAGGAGCTGAGGAACCCAGACAGACACTCTGAGGGGAGGGATCTAGGAGCTGAGGAACCCAGACAGACACTCTGAGAGGAGGGATCTAGGAGCTGAGGAACCCAGACAGACACTCTGAGAGGAGGGATCATCAGCATCATAACATCCCCCCTGAGACTCGAGTGGGGGAATCAGTAACACAGTTACTGACACAAGTGTTTACGTTGTAGATAACGTCAATTCTGGGGTCAAATAAACGTGTTTTATCTTTGTTTTAATTCTGCACCTGGGATTTCTGTAAGTGACTATAATCCTGTGGCTGTTCTGAGGTGGCCCACAGATTGTGTGTGTTCAGAACGGCCAGGGTGTTCTCTCTCAGGTGGACTGAAACACAAACAGCAGTTTGGCTGCAGAGTAACTATATCTAATCCAGTCTCCTTTATAGCGCATGTGAATCTATTGTTGGATCTTAGAAGGTTATGAGTCTTGCAGTGTGTGTGTAGGTGTGTGTGAGTGTGTGTGTGTGCAGGTGTGTGTGTGTGTGAGTGTGTGTGTGTGTAGGTGTGTGTGTGTGTGTGTGTGAACACAAAGGGTACAGCAGAGATGGAGCAGCTTGTGTTGCCAGGAGATCAAGCAGTAAGCCTCATGCAGTCTCCTAAGAGATGAGAGGAGCAGAGCACACAGTCTCCTTCACATCACCATCAACAAACACACAGCTGCAACACTGCCAACGCTGCAGACTCCAAACTGGGATGTCTGAACAGGAAGCCAAGGGGAAGGACCATCTAATCAGACTGGAAGAGGAGGACATTCTGTTCTTTTCTATTTTGTAAAGACACAAACAGAGAGCAGACTAATCAAGCAGAGTGCACTAAGACGCTGAGGAACTGGGAGCAGGACAGGAGCCCTCCCCTTCGTCATGATCATCATGACCATGAGAAGATCAGTCATTTCAAACCATGCTTTCCACGTCCTGAACACGGTTACACAATATTAGGGGGTGAGAGGTGGAGTGGTTGAGGTGAGAGGGTGAGGTGAGAGGGTGAGGTGAGAGGGTGAGGTGAGAGGGTGTGAGGTGAGAGGGTGAGAGGTGAAGAGACGTACCGTGTCAGGGTGATCTGGAAGATTTTGTACCCAGCGATGAAGGAGGCCAGCCGGGTGAGGCTCTGTTTGCCCGACCCCCCCACGCCCACCAGGAGGGCGTTACCCCGGGGGGTCCGGATTATCCTGGACACCTGGAGGAACACACACGTGTCAGAACACACACACGTGTCAGAACACACACACACTGGGGTAGGAACACACACACCTTGACCAGGTGTATCATGGCGTCGGTGAAGAACACCATGTCCATCCCTGCTCCTCGTATGCTCTCATTGTACTGGCTGAGGAACATGTCCAGACGCTCGGTCAGGGTCTCCAGGGACTGGATGGGCTCGTACACTTTGGGCAGGTCGAAGTCTGTGTCTTCAGGCTCCTCGCCTGGGGAAGGAAGGCTGAATGTTTACAACAGGGAGTCAGATGGCTGAGCGGTTAGGGAGTCGGACTAGTAATCAGAAGGTTGCCGGATCGATTCCCCGCCGTGCCAAATGACGTTGTATCTTTGGGCAAGGCACTTGTCCCAGTACTTACTGTAAGTCGCTCTGGATAAGAGCGTCTGCTAAATGACTAAATGTAACACCATCACGCTGTGTGTGTCTGCACTGTCAAAACAAATATTGTAATAAAACTGGAACAATCTGGCAGCTGGGACTGTAGCGCCAGCTAGCTGAACGTTTAGGAGAGGTATACTACTCTCCATATATTTGTCTTGGAGGACAGGTTAAATCACAATTTAACTGGACAACATTCACACTCAGGGTGAACACTTAATTTTTATATTCTTTGATATTGACTGGTGCATGCTGGGATTGCATGACGTCAACTACCCTAGCTCAGTTCACAATTCAAGGTTCCTATGTCTAAACCACAAATTATGTTATTAAGTTATTTGTCCATGGGATGAAAGTAAATATCAGCAAAATAACTGTTAAAATAGCTAGTTTTAATCAAGTTAAATTTTGTGTTTTAATTAAAAAAACAATTGTTTTATATATTTTTTTAACTACATTTGGCTGTAATTTTTTTGTAAAATTATAAATTTACAATTTGCCATTGTCTTTCTATCTTTATTTCCTGTAATTCAGAAATACAGAAAAAAACACGTATAATTTACAGAAAAAGTACGGTAATTTTGTCTTCTTTTTTTTACAGTGTGGGTGTTAGTTTAGAGCAGATACTGATCATGCCATGTCTATATTAACTCATACTATAGAGCAGTTTAGAGCAGACAAACGCCAACTGACACACACATACAATCACACCCCCATATACACACACACACCTGCAAACACACACGGCCTTGCTCCACCCCCACCAAGCCGTTACCTGTAGCTTCGGGGGCGTCTCTGAGGAAGTCCACAAAGTAGGCGTCCTCTCCCACGTCCAGCAGCGCCCGGGCCTCGTCGCCCAGCTCCTCCCCCACCAGCCGCGCCAGCGCGCCGTCCAGCCACACCACGTCCGCCGGCGTGGTGAAGCGGTCCGCGATCACACGCTTGCACTCGTGTTTCCAGAGGCGGAGGAGGACCTGAGGGAGGGGAACACCAGGAAGCACATTTAACGGCTGCAGCCTCGGTAGAAAAAATGAAGGAAATTGTATTTCATGGCCACATGTTTGGTTATAAAAAACTATAAAAGGGTGTCCCACCAGCATTTAATTAGTGATATGATATTTAACAGCAGCCTCTTCAGATATTGAAAAAAGCTTTCCCGCACACTCTCACATGAGACACACATTTAAAAACAACTAAACTCATGCATGCAACAACTATGCCCCTGCACCATAGTCTATTGAATTATTGTATTGACCAGGTTGACCAGGAAAAACTCCCAGGAAAGCTCAGATAGCAAATAGAGGAAAGCTCAGAAGGAGTCGTAGTGACGCAGAGAGGTGCAGAGCACAGCCTGAACACAGCCTGAACACAGCCGTGCATCAGGAGCACAGAGAGGTGCAGAGCACAGCCTGAACACAGCCGTGCATCAGGAGCACAGAGAGGTGCAGAGCACAGCCTGCATCAGGAGCAGAGAGAAACATGGCTGCTGTGTTATTCCTCCAGCTGCAAACCCACCGGTACGGAGTGCACCACCTCGGCCGTGGTTCCCAGCATGCCCTGCCAGATGCGGGACAGGTCGCGCAGGTTGAAGATGTAGTGGAACTTGGCTGGCGTGGGCAGCATCTTCACCTTGGTGCTCTGCCAGAGCAGCCTGGTGAGAGACACCACCCTGGGCACCAGGGAGGTCACCTCCGGGCTGAAGCCCCTCCGCGAGCAGTAGTGGCCCTTCCCGATCACTCCTGCAGGCACAGGAGGGTGTCAGCACTGCTGTTGATGCATTATCATCACAGATACTGAGCCATACTCATCATGACTATTGATGCATTATCATCACAGATACTGAGCCATACTCATCATGACTATTGATGCATTATCATCACAGATACTGAGCCATACTCATCATGACTATTGATGCATTATCATCACAGATACTGAGCCATACTCATCATGACTATTGGTGCATTATCATCACAGATACTGAGCCATACTCATCATGACTATTGATGCATTATCATCTGTTACTATTGATATGTTATTATCACTGCTATTGATCCATTATTATCACTGCTACTGATCCACTATTATCGGAGGGGATCACTACTATTCCGGGATGGGCAGTGATAGCGCAGTGGTTTGAGCATGAGACAGAAGATCAAAAGATTGTCCCTTTCGCTTTGGATTAGAGTGTCTGCTAATTGAATACATGACATGCCCCACTAATGGAAAGCATTAGTGGCCATTAAGCAGTTACAATTCAAGATGACAGTCCTCATTAATATTATGAATTCAACGCTGCTGTTGTTATCGTGGTTGTTATTAAATGCCGACAGCTCACCGAAGATCTTGTCGATAGAGGCGTGAGAGGGCAGGGTGCAGTTGAAGATGGAGAACTGTCTCTTCAGTCTCTGGGGGATGTCGTTGCGGCCCCCCCCGGGGTGGATCATGGCCGCCAGGAACTGGATCTCCACGATGTTGGTGAACTCACCTGGCTTCTCCAGGTTAAAGAACCCATTCTGCTCCATCAGCTGACGAACAATCTCGTTAGTGACCTAAGATAGAACAGGACAACACAGAATGTTGTGATGCGGTGATGTGGTGTGACGTGCAGAGTTAAAGGGTTTGAGTTTTGTTTGTTTTTTAATGACATTAGTCATGCTTTATTGGACAGTTTGTGAAGTGTCACAAGAAGGGCAGGAAGGGAGAGAGAGAGAGGGAGAGAGAGAGAGAGAGAGTCTGGGAGAGAGAGAGAGGGGGGGGGGGTTGGGGTCTGGGAGAGAGAGAGAGAGAGAGAGAGAGAGAGAGAGAGAGAGAGAGAGAGAGAGAGAGAGAGAGAGAAAGAGAGAGAGTGTGAGAGAGAGAGTGTGAGAGAGAGTGAGAGAGAGAGAGAGAGTGAGAGAGAGAGAGAGAGAGAGAGAGAGAGAGAGAGGAAGACATGCAGCAAAGGGCCCAGGCTGGATTCAAACCCAGGCTGCTGTGGTAAGGCTTCAGCCTACATGGTCCACACACTTATCCTGTGATCTACCTATAAAATGCTGTGAATCGTATTTTGTTCAGTGAGAATGTGTTTGTCTGAGATTCAAACGTGTCAAAGGCTCTATTACCTGGTCTCCCTATTCGTTAATGGCAGGCATATTGATGTTACCTGGTCTCCCCATTCGTTAATGACAGGCATGTTGATGTTACCTGGTCTCCCCATTCGTTAATGACAGGCATGTTGATGTCATCCACAAACACGGACATCTTCTTCCCTGCAGGAGGCCCGTAGGTGGTGCCCATCCTCTTGTCCACATAGCTCTCCAACGTTCTCTGGAGAACACATACACTCTGTTCTCTACAGTGTTCTATTGGGAACACACACTCTGTTCTCTACAGTGTTCTATGGGAAACACACAAACTGTTCTCTATAGTGTTGTCTGGGAAACACACACACTGTTCTCTATAGTGTTCTCTGGGGAACACACACACTGTTCTCTATAGTGTTCTCTGGGGAACACACACACTGTTCTCTATAGTGTTCTCTGGGGAACACATACACTCTGTTCTCTATAGGGTTCTATGGGGAACACACAAACTGTTCTCTATAGTGTTCTATGGGGAACACACACTCTGTTCTCTATAGTGTTCTATGGGGAACACACAAACTGTTCTCTATAGTGTTCTATGGGGAACACACAAACTGTTCTCTATAGTGTTCTATGGGGAACACACACACTGTTCTCTATAGTGTTCTATGGGGAACACACAAACTGTTCTCTACAGTGTTCTCACAAATACAGACATCATCAATTGTGACGTCCAAATCAATACTTCATTTTGACATGCCAAAGAAAAAGAAAAAAATCTGACATTCACGTTGCATGAATGAGATTAGCCAGAGGGAGCGATCAATACAGCACGAGAATGACATAAGCACCAACACACACTGTTACACACCAACACACAAGGTTACACACACACCTTGTTATTTTCATGAAGAAGCAATGTTCCTGGGGAAGAGTATGAGTGTGTGTGTGTTAAAGTGAGCTTGTGAGTGTGTATCTGTGGTCTTGTCTAACTACCTTTCTGGGGTAGGGCGTTAGGGTTGGAGATGACACCATTTTGAATGTGAGTGAATTGTCGGTCCTCACAAGGATACTAAAACCAACCGGTGTTTGTGTGATAGAATGTGTGTGTGTGTGTGGTAGAGTGTGTGTGTGTGGTAGAGTGTGTGAGTGTGCGGTACCTGGAACATGAGCGGAGTGGTGGCAGAGGAGAAGTTGAGGCTCTTAGCGATGTGTGCTTCAGGATCGTACTTGGACATGTACCCTTTGATGATGACGGTCTTAGCGGTGCCTTGCTCTCCAATCAGCAACACAGCCTTCAACACAGGAGACAAGGCACATACATCAAATGTTAACGTGTCACACCAAGAACATAGGTTCATTGTCTTCAGAGAACGGTCCAAGTTCAAGATGAAATGTGTTTAGTACAATTCTGCTCTCGTTAGAAAAGGTCTGTAAGTCCCCACCTTGCCCTGCTTGGAGATGGTGTGGATGAGGAAGTCTGTGCGGACGTTGTCCACGTTAGGGACCAGGATGGAGCCGTACTCAGGGGTGGAGTCTGAGGGGTACACGTACTCCTCCACTCGGGTACTCCAGTGGACCCACTGGCCTGTGAACAGCCAAACAGATCCATCAACAGGGCTTCTACTCAGTTATCCAGTGTTGTTACATATATGACATTATTTACAGCAATGCGCAGACAGAGTTTCCAGCCGACCTTCGTATTTGGTATCCTCCTGTGTCTCAAAAAAACATAATTATATGAGGATTCAGCTCAGGTTTTAATTCCAGTACATTGAGATCTGTTCCAGCATCTTTGCATGGTTGGTCTACCATCATCAACAGCATCCATAACAAAACACAAAGTTTGAGCATCGGTTGAGCTAAACTCAGGGTGGTCAGTTTGGATCTACTTTCTTTTGACACTTTTCACAAAACCACTTAACAATAAATAAATGAAATACATATTTATATATAATTTAAAAAATATATATGAATAAAAAACAATATGTGTATATATATACTGTATATATATATATATATTTATATATATGTATTGGGATTGTCCATCCCCAGAGGTCAGGGAGCTCACCATCCCCGGTGACGTGGTAGTCGAACATGGTGTCGTCACTGTCCGGGGGGATGTGGGGCAGGTGGAGGCTGGTGTGGGCTCGGAGCCAGGCCTCCACCCTCCTGCGGTCCCCCAGTTCCAGCAGGGCTCCGATGCTCCACATGAGAGAAAACACGTACAGGCGCTCCATGTGCTCCTGAGACACCTCCACTCCCTGCTCCTGCACAGGGGCCGGGTTAAGGGGTTGGCTGGGGATGGGGATGGGGATGGGGATGGGGATGGGGATGGGGCTGGGGCTGGGGCTGGGGATGGGGATGGGGATGGGGATGGGGATGGGGATGGGGATGGGGATGGGGATGGGGATGGGGATGGGGATGGGACTGGGGATGGGGATGGGGATGGGGATGGGGCTGGGGATGGGGATGGGGATGGGGATGGGGATGGGGATGGGGATGGGGATGGGGATGGGGATGGGGCTGGGGATGGGGCTGGGACTGGGGATGGGGATGGGGATGGGGATGGGGATGGGACTGGGGATGGGGATGGGGATGTTGGGGTTGGTTAAGGTTGAGGTTATTTCCTGTGGTGTTCTTTACCTTCGGGGGGATGAGACCCTGCAGCATGTTGATACTCTGCATGATCACAAAGGCCTCCAGCATCTCCATCTTAAACTCCAGGGTATGGACGCTAAAGCGATAGAGCTCAGGGAAGGATGAGGAGAACAGCTGTCTCAGCACCTCCCCCTCCTGAGGAGAGCGCTTCTTCAGCCAGCCCTGGGAGCCACACACACACACACACACACACACACAGACATACATAGATAGTTATGTTATTGACTGTTTGATTAAACAACACAAAAAGCCAATACACACAAGGATATAATAATAAAAGGACAGGAATATTTAATTAAACATTGCAGTGAAACGTCATATGACTATAAAAATCGGGCATTGATTGGGCATGAAGCTGAAGTGACCAATATCTGAAGGTCCAGTAGCCAAAAGCCGACAGAAGGAATACAGGTGAATACTCAGTTCCACTTCCACACGCACGCACACACGCATGAATAAATATGCACACAAACAAACGTGTTCAACTATAAGTGCACATACACAGACGCATGTATACGCATATACAACAGCTTATTTATGCACATGCATACAGACACATGCAGATGAAAGTGGAGTAAGATTCTCTTATTACAGTAACATCTGGGCTAGGACTCAAGTCCAACTCCCTTTAGGATCAGTCCTCTCTGTGTGTATTCTATTGGTCTTTGAACATGGCCTAGCTTTGAAATGTCTGGAGCAACATCAAAAACAAGGAAAAACATAACACAAGCACAAATAAATTGCCTTCAGGAGTTTTTCCACCTTTCTTATGAAAGCAGTTGTATCCAGTTAAGAGTATTCTATATAATGGGACTTACAGAGAAGGAATAATAGATGGAGTATGCTTCAGTATTCAGCATGAGCTGTCTGTCTACAGTATTACATGTATGTATGCATGTGTGTGTGTTTGTGTCTGTGTGTGTGTGTTTCTGTTTGTGTGAGTGTGTGTGTGTTTGTTTGTGTGTCTGTGTGTGTGCCTGTGTGTGTGAGTGTGTGTGTGTGTGTGTGCGTGTGCCTGTGTGTGTGAGTGTGTGTGTGTGCGTGTGCCTGTGTGTGTGAGTGGGTGTGTGTGCGTGTGCCTGTGTGTGTGTGTGCGTGTGCCTGTGTGTGTGAGTGGGTGTGTGTGCGTGTGCCTGTGTGTGTGTGTGGGTGTGTGCCTGTGTGTGGGTGTGTGCCTGTGTGTGTGTGTGTGCCTGTGTGTTCGTGTGCCTGTGCCTGTGTGTGTGTGTGTGTGCCTGTGTGTGTGTGCCTGTGTGTTCGTGTGCCTGTGCCTGTTTGTGTGTGTGTGTGTGCCTGTGTGTGTGTGTGCCTGTGTGTTCGTGTGCCTGTGCCTGTGTGTGTGTCAGCAGACCTCCAGGATGGGGCTCCAGGGCAGCACGGAGGAGCTCATGAACACCATGCCGTTCCTGGACACGGTGGCGGGGGAGGCGTTGTCGATGTTGTGGGGCTCAAACACCACCTGCAGGTTAACATTATTTCTAGTCATTATTTATGTGTTTTACAAAGAGTAGGGGCATGGGAAGGTCAGGGGTCAGGGGTGAGGGTTATGGGTTATGAGGGAGGGTCAGAGGTTATGGGTGAGGGTGTAGGGCCGTGTAGGGGTCAGGGGTCATGGTCGAGAGCACCTTGCAGCAGGGCGCCATGGGGATACGGTCTCCGTTGGCAAGGGTTAGGGTCTTGTTGTCGTCCAGGACAGAGTTCAGGTTCTCGATCCATATTGCGTCGACTGGCCCGTCCAGAACTATCCAGATGTTTTCTCCTGCACAGAGATGGGGCGGCACTTTACACATTAACTACCATGTAACTACATGGCAATACTTTACACTTGGGTTACATGAACTACATTGACAATATTCCCAATTTCAACGAGTCAAGAAAAACAGTATATTCCAATTGGATATTATGAATTGTGACATATTCCGAATGTAGTATCTTCCAATGAAGACGCAGGATAGGCCGATATGATTTGGATTTTAGGAGTGTTCTTTGCACGTGTGTATAGCATATTCAGAGTATGCGTTTAAACTGAGGTTTTTACGGCAGTTTGCGCCGCATGCTGTCCTGCCTGGTCACAGTCAGCTCTGAGATGTTCTCAAACCATCCAGTCAATCAGAGTGATAGAATATTCGTAGGAAGTAGGAATATTGACTTTACCTAATAATGGAAATGAATTGTACATGTTAACACAGTAATTTTAACACATTGTAATTGACACTATTAATCAAATGTAACACACAAAAAAATAATCTACAAGTTTTCCTACACAGAGTTAGGTACCAGATAACTGAATGACTGCTAAATAAATTATAAAAACAAAACATGGATACAAAAATAAAAGCCTGAGGTCAAACGATATCCACAGACGTTCAGACATTGCCCCATCTCCCATCTCCATGGAGACTGTGTTTTATTAGCATGTACAAAGTGCCCCAGCTACCCTCTCCATGGAGACCGTGTATTGTTAGCATGTACAGAATGTGGCCCTGTGTGTGCAGTACAGACTCGATGAATAATTCATGTCAATACGGCATCTCTTTGCAATGCATATGTTTCATGCAGTTGAGGTTCCTTCATCTCCCTCGGTCAGGGTCTAAGCTCTGCAGGAGACTGACTTCCAAAAGAAGGTTCTCCGCTTCTTCAAAGCTGCGCAGGAACACGAGCACAAGGAGGGAGGGGAAGCAGGAGATAGCTGTTCTCTGTAAGGGGGATTCGAAAGATTAAACCCAAGAAACCACCCTTAAAAAAAGCTGCAAATCACCTTCTTTGATGAGAAGAGGATAAGATGCATTAGAGATGAAAGGGGTCTGTACTCGAGTGTAAGAAAAAGTCCAACTCTCTTCATCTAGGGGTGTAGACAACCCTGAAGCCTGTGCCTGCTTTGAAGTCGACGTCTCCCAAAGGTATATCATACCGGCTGGAATAAACTGTACAAGGCACCTTTCATGACTCACTCGCAGGTTCGTGCCAGGGCCACTGAACAGCCAACCAAAGGACGTCTTGTATCTGCACAATGGTATCTGGGTGGTTTTCCTGTGGCAGTAACTCTTTACCAAAGCGAGAGACAGACACTGACCTGTGCACTTTTGTTCCGCAGTCGTCTGCTGTGCTCTCTAAGCATTATTTGTATGTTTCTTTGGATGAAAATGTGAACGTTCCCATGAACTCTGTTTATAAACAGGGGCTCATGGATGAAGCATGCCTTTTTAAAAATGAAGAAGGGAACACAGCCTTGAGACATTTCAGTTACTGTATGATAACAAAGTTCTATTGAGCACGCCACCAACATGAACGCTGGTCACACTATGATTCCAGGAGGAATAAGGTCTCCAACTACACACAGACTAACTGTTAGATGGATAGACCTCAATAAACAGGTCTTCTGCCTCATTTGACACTTGACATTTCATGAATTTAACAGACACTTTTATCCAAAGCGACATTCAAACAGAGCATATAGAGAGTACAGCAGATCAAGGATTAGAACTGCAGTGTCCTAACAGCGTTTTAGTGGTACAGAGGAACACACAGTGGAAAGTAACCACATCTCTGCTACCAGTGCAGAGGACCTTTATCTACTATGTCTCTCCCTCCTCCTGTTCCTCCTCCCTCCTACCTTTCTTGGCTCTAAGGGTCTTCCTCCAGAGGGTAGAGAAGATCCCGTCAGTCCAGTCGTTGGTGGCCACGTCCAGACGCCCAAACATCTGGGGGGCGGTGATGGCTTTGGGGTTCATGCGCATCTCTCTGTGGGGCTGGCCGCAGTCTGAACACACACACACATCGTGAAGCGCACAAACACACACACCGTGAAGCGCACACATGCAGAATTTATTAAGTCAACCCGCTTTTGAAATTTAAACTGTCATTCCTGTGATATGCTGTGACAAGGTTTTACAGCTTGAATCAGAATATTGTAACCGTACAAAATTTAAATAGAAAATAGTCCCATAAAAATATTACAAACACTACAACAACATACTCCCTTTATTCAAATGGTATTCCAGTATGATTGTATCGGTTCAGGTATCTTTGATGCTGGCAGCAGCCTGGAGGGGGGTGCTCCTGTCATGAGCTTCATCAGGGTGTGGATGCAGGTGTGTACCTGTCATGAGCTTCATCAGGGTGTGGATGCAGGTGTGTACCTGTCATGAGCTTCATCAGGGTGTGGATGCAGGTGTGTACCTGTCATGAGCTTCATCAGGGTGTGGATGCAGGTGTGTACCTGTCATGACCTTCATCAGGTTGTGGATGCAGGTGTGTACCTGTCATGACCTTCATCAGGGTGTGGATGCAGGTGTGTACCTGTCATGACCTTCATCAGGGTGTGGATGCAGGTGTGTACCTGTCATGACCTTCATCAGGGTGTGGATGCAGGTGTGTACCTGTCATGAGCTTCATCAGGGTGTGGATGCAGGTGTGTACCTGTCATGACCTTCATCAGGGTGTGGATGCAGGTGTGTACCTGTCATGAGCTTCATCAGGGTGTGGATGCAGGTGTGTACCTGTCATGACCTTCATCAGGGTGTGGATGCAGGTGTGTACCTGTCATGACCTTCATCAGGGTGTGGATGCAGGTGTGTACCTGTCATGAGCTTCATCAGGGTGTGGATGCAGGTGTGTACCTGTCATGACCTTCATCAGGGTGTGGATGCAGGTGTGTACCTGTCATGACCTTCATCAGGGTGTGGATGCAGGTGTGTACCTGTCATGGCCCTCATCAGGGTGTGGATGCAGGTGGTCTTCCCGGCTCCGCTGGGCCCCAGGGCCATCATGCCGTGACGGACCCTCTGGGTCTCAAACAGCTGGATCACCTTCAGCTTCCAGGGAGGGTGGCTGATCAGACCAGCCTCTGACACCTGGAGGCATGCGGAGAGAAGTTCTAATGAGCTCTCTCTCTCTCTCTCTCTCTCTCTCTCTCTCTCTCTCTCTCTCTCTCTCTCTCTCTCTCTCTCTCTCTCTCTTTCCCTCCACCTCTCTCTCCCCTCACCTGTTTGTCGATGGCTGTCTCCAGGTCGGGGTAGCCTGCCTTGTCCAGCTGGATCCCAGGGAAGAGGTCTTCTATCAGGCTCAGGAACAGGGGCTCATCCTCATCGATCTGTTCCACACAGACATGCATATGGTTCTGCTGGGTTTTTACCAGCATTTTCAATTCATAATATGTTCTTTTTTTCCTGCCTGCTGCTCACCAGTTTGGACAGGTTCATGTCTCTCAGTACCCTCATGACGATGGTGGACTCGGTGTCGGTGGGATTCGCTCGCTTCGCTGCTCCCAGGGTGCGCAGAACGGACAGGATGTTGCGGAGCCCAAAGTCATAATGGACCTACGGAAACAGGAAGGGAACAGGAAGGGGACGGAAAGTATATAATACGTAAACAGGAAGTAAACATGAAGTAAACAGGAAGTAAACAGGAAGTAAACAGGAAGTAAACTATATGAAGATATGAGGGAAAACAGCTGGCTCATCTATCAAGCTGACTTACATATATTCATATTCATACGCAAGACAGTCTGACTGTATATATCTTATATCTGACTTGCAGTCTGATATAACTCAATACAACACCCATGACTCCAAACCCTGACCCTCACCCATAAACCGCACCCATTATCCTCACCCCTCACCCCTGACCCCTGACCCTCGACCCCGAGCCTGTCAAAGTCATGTTGTTGTTCACTGAGGTCACCTGTTTAGACAGCTGCTCCTCGCACAGCTTGTAGAGGGTGAAGAACTTGCGAGCCAGCTCCATGTTGTCTATGAAGCCACAGCTGGCCAACTTCACCCGGATGATGATCTGGCGGTCGGGAACCATCATGGCCACCGAGCGGAAGTTGATCTTCAGGTTCTCAGGGAGCTCCTGCCGTCCTGCATAGCCTGGGTTCTGATTGGTCCAGCCACAGGAGGGACATGTAACTAGCATGTAACTACTTAGTTACATGCTAGTTACATGGTAGTTAAGGTCATCTGAATGTAAAGTGTTTAGTGCTTGGATCCTTTCCCTGGCTGTCTCACCATGGTGAGGAAGATGCCAAACTCAGGGTTCATGTCGACGCTGTCTCCGTCCGTGAAGATGAAGCTGGCGCGTCGCTCCTTCCTGCAGGTCAGCACGATGGAGATCTGCTGCGCCGCCACGGAGAGCACCGGCAGGTCGATACGGTTGAACTCATCAAAACAGCCCCAGGAGCCGGACTGGGCCAGGCCTGCCACAGCAGGAACATCACATCACACTGCATCACATCACACTGCATCACATCCCACTGCAGCACACTGCATCACACCGCATCACACTACATCACATCACACTGCATCACATCACACTGCATCACATCACACTGCAGCACACGGCAGCACACTGCATCGCACTGCATCACATCACACTGCATCACATCACACTGCATCACAACACACTGCATCACATCACACTGCATCACATCAAACTGCATCACATTACACTGCAGCACAGCACACTGTATCGCATCACACTGCATCACGTCACACTGCATCACATCACACTGCATCGCACTGCAGCACATCACACTCCATCAGGTCACACTGCATCACATCCCACTGAATCCCACTGCATCACATCCCACTGCCACACCGCATCACATCACACTGCATCACATCCCACTGTATCCCACTGCATCACATCCCACTGCCACACCGCATCACATCCCACTGCATCACATCACACTGCATCACATCACACTGCATCACATCCCACTGCATCACATCCTACCGCATCACACTGCATCACACTGCATCACATCACACTGCATCACATCACACTGCATCGGATCACACTGCATCACATCGCACTGCATCACATCACACTGCATCACATCACATAGCATCCCATTACATCGAATCGCATGACATTATGTTTTCATCACATGCTGTATTATATAGTATTTATTAGAATGACTAAATATTATATAAATTATATTATACAATATTGTAAATACATATATTTTATTATATTTATTATGTGATATGATGTTGTACTCTAGTACATTACTATATATTATATTATATATAATAATATAAAGGATTTACTTTACATTTATTACATGACATGTATTATATGATATTCTATGACATTGTTAAAGATTGTCTAATGTAATGGAGGGAGTTCCTACCTTTGAATATCCTGCCCAGTCCTCTGAAGTCCATCTGGTCGGAGCAGTTGAAGACCACCACGTACTTCCCCAGACAGCGGCCCATGTCCTTGGTGGTCTCCGTCTTGCCCGTCCCTGCAGGGCCTGCTGGGGCCCCCCCCATGCTCATGCCCAGGGCCTGGGCCAGGGTGATGTAGCACCTGTGACACACACGTACATACACACGTTCATACGCACGCACAAACACACACACCAGTGAATGCTTTTCCGTCTTCCAAATACATAAAGAGGTTAATTTGCACTAATGGACACTGACAATATGTCTCAAAAAAGCTGAAAAACAACGAAGAAATGACTCATAATAAAAAACAGGCACATAGCCTGAGGTCAACACACACACACAGGCACACACACACACACACACACACAGGCACACACAGGCACACACAGACACACACACACACACAGGCACACACACACACACAGGCACACACACACAGACAGACACACACACACACACACAGGCACACACACACAGACACACACACACAGGCACACACACACACACACACACAGACACACACACAGGCACACACACCTGTCAGTGAGTGGGGTGATGACGAGCCTGTCTGTGCAGCCCAGGAACTCATTCTGGTAGACAAAGCTGACATCAGTGATATTGATGATCATCTTGTCAGAGTCCTCGTTGAAGTAGAAACGACACTGCTTCAGCCACTCAAAGTCCATAGAGCTCCTGACATGCAGGCGACACTGGGGGGGGAGAGCGAGGAGGGGAGGGGAGAAGGGAGGAGGAAGAAGAGAGAAGGAGAAGAGGGGAGGAGGGAGGAGAGAGAAGAGAGAGGAGAGAGGGAGGAGAGAAAAGGGGGGAAGGAAAGAGGAATAAGAGAGTAGGAGAAGAGGGGAGGAGAGAGGAGGGAGGAGGGAGAGGGGGGAGGAGAGAGGATGGAGAGAGGAAGGAGAGAGGAAGAGATGAGGGGATGAGGGTGGAGAGAGGAAGGAGAGAGGAAGAGAAGAGGGGATGAGGGTGGAGAGAGGAGGCAGAGAGGAGGAGAAGAGGGGATGAGGGTGGAGAGAGGAAGGAGAGAGGAAGAGAAGAGAGATGAGGGAGGAGAGAGGAGGCAGAGAGGAGGAGAAGAGGGGAGAAGGAGAAGAGGGATGGATTAGTTGTGTGCAGATTGGAACAGTGAAACAGGCCGACCTGATTTCAGCATGAATGGTTTGGGCCTCACCAAGTCGTCGAAGATGTCCCTCTGGTGAACGTGGATGGTGATGAGGGTCTCGTATTTGGTCCTCTCCACCACGCCCAGGTCCCTGGTCGTCATGTCGATGAGCGTGTTCAGCAGCTCCAGGAACAGCTGGTTGGTCTTGTTCATGATCTTGCGGTCGTAGCGAGCGTTGGTCAGGGCCTCCTCCGAGTCTCTGGTCCAGATCATCTGCACCCCAAGCAGACCCACCTGGACACGGGTACGACAGACGGAGCTTAGTGGTTAGAGGATTTGATTGGAAGTCAAAAGGTCGTGAAGGTCCCTCCTCAGAACGCTGCTCTGGGTGAAAGCGTCAGCTTCATGAAGACTTGCTGTGTGGGAAGAAGGCTAAAGTACAGGTTGTTCCTATCTGAATTCTTTCATAATACACATTTTGGTCCAGTTGGAAAACCTTGCTGTGACATTGTTTAACTGTACTTCGTCAAGAAGTCAACACATTTAAATTGTCAGCGGAAACCAGCAGTGTGATAGGGATAGCTCGTTTGACTGCAGATCAAGGGATGAAAGGGTGTTGGATAAATAATCCTTCATAATCCATTTGACTTTTCGATGAAGAATAACCCAGACTGTGGCCTTCATTAACTGTGCAGTTCACAGGGACAGCGCACGATTTACAAAGTAATCACCCCAGAGTTAGCTAGCAGCTGATTGGACATCTGTTGTCCCAGGGCAAGGAGACACTAAATAACCACTACACTACAGAAAACTGAAAACAGCACCACATACATCACAAGCCCGTCGAGGCCAGATAGATCATACTCCAAAAACAAGGCATCAAGTAAGGAGAGTGTAAGCAGCCTTCACCTGGGCAGGGAAGGAATCCAGGAAGTCTATGAGCTGGAAGCCCGAGTCCTGAATGGTCAAGGCCGCCTGTCGGATCACCAGGTGCAAAGACCTCTGGGATTCCTTCAGGAGGGCGTTAAGCCACACCTCCACGTTGCCCTCGGCAACAACCGGACGGTCCAGCTCCACTGTCTCTCCCTCCCGGGATGAGATGGCCATGATACGATCATACATCTAACACACACACACACAGAAACACACACACACACACAGACACACACAGACACACACACAGACACACGTTAACTGTTAGGGTATCTGGAGGAGGGGTAAATCTCAGGAGTGTGTGTGTGTGTGTGCGCGGTGGGGTGGGTGGGTGGAGGGGGGGACTGCACCTTGTCGTGGAAGCGGACACACTTGATGTTGTCGAAGATGTTGAGCAGGTGAGCCTGAATGGTGTGGGAGTCGGAGGCCTGGCCCAGGATCTCCAGCAGGGCGGGGTCCGACACGAAGAAGAACCGAGGGAACAGGAGACGCTTCTTCTCCAGGTAGCTGGAGCCACGAGCACAGAGGTGACAGAATACCATCATGGTCTGGCAACACCGCCCCCTACTGCCCTGTGTGTTTACCCTCTAGTGCCCTGTGTGTTTACCCTCTAGTGCCCTGTGTGTTTACCCTCTACTGCCCTGTGTGTTTACCCTCCAGTGCCCTGTGTGTTTACCCCCTACTGCCCTGTGTGTTTACCCTCTACTGCCCTGTGTATTTACCCAGTGAGGGACTTCTGGCATATCTCCAGCTGCTCCAGCAGGTGAGGCAGCAGCTGCCCCATGGTCTCGTCGCCCACACAGGACTGCACCACGATGGGCATCTCGTGGGCGCGCATCATGATCTTCACCCACGACTTGTCGATGTTGGAGAAACGCTTGGCCTCCTAGCATTGCCAAGGCAGTTTGGAAAGAATGCCATTACATAGACTGTAAATGAGCACATCAAACTAATAGGTCATGAATAACACGAGCGAATCACGCACAAAAGTGCATGGCCAGGTCTTCTGGGGGAAACATCTAGACTCAGAAAGTGCCCTTTACTTACTCTGTAACTAAAAGAATAATTACAATGTTTTATAATAACATTTTTCCAAGCCGCCTGTCTAATGTCACCTTGGGCAGTTGCTTGGCGATGTCTCCTCCTACGAACACTGCCTCCAGATAGACCCACAGGTTCTGCACCGTCATCCAGTTCTCTATGATGTCGGTGGTGTTGGACAAGTTCTGAACCCACTTCTGAATCTGGGCCTTGAAGGGGGTGTTGTACCTGTTAAAGACCACAGCCTCACAGTCCGATCACTGCACCACTGGAAGGGCCTCATCTAAACAATCTAATCTAATCATGATGTCATCTAAATAATTATTATTATTATTTTGCAGTTCATTAATCTCGCTCCATTCTTTCCCTTCATTGTACAAGCGATCAATCTTAAACTGGAACTGAACAGCTGTTCAATCAGTGTGCTAACAGTGTTAACAAAAACTGTAGTGCTTGTGAAAATATTTCAGTTTATTGCCATCAGGTCTATGGTACAATGTAATAATAGGTGGTCTAGGATACTAATGTCATCTGGTCTAAGGTACTATGTCATGTCATCTGGTCCACGGCCCTATGTTGCTCACCTGTTGCTCATCAGCGATCCCAGCATCATCAGGCTGTCCTCCATGTTGGTGATGATCTCAGACGTGCTGTCCCCCCTCAACAGCAGCTCCCCACGCGTCTTGAAGTTGGCGAAGGTGAACGTCTTGTTGTCCCACTCAGCGATCACCTGCTTCAACTTCTGTTCGATGTCTCTCTCCTTCACGGCACTGATGCAGATGTCCTGCGAGACAGACAGCTGCTCGTGAAACAGTGGTCGACATCCACTCTGCATGCACACTGACAGCCGAGCCGGGGTTCCTCCTATATCAGGGATCTCCAACCCTCTTCCTGGACAGCTACCTGCCTGGAGGTTTTTGCTCTCTTGTTGGTTTTGGCACCCCTACAACTACAATGCAGCAACACCATCTGAGCTACAATGGTCCACAGTAACAACAGGGCCTCACCTCAATCTCCTCTTTATATTTGAGCAGCGGCGCTTCCATGATGTTGCGGAGTTTGAAGGCATCCGTCTCCACCTCAAAGCTGTGTCCCGTCACCTCTGTGATGCGCCTCCAGTGCCGTGTCATCATGGCCTTGTTGGTCATCAACTCCAGCAGGGGGCAGCACTCGTTAAACTCGTCAATGGTTTTCTTCAGGTCCAGGAAGGCTTTCCACTCCTTGAGAGCGCGAGGGAGCTTGCGGCATCTTGCGGGAGAAGATCGTTTGAAGACATATTTTCATTCGCAGCAAGAGCTCGATTTAGAGCAGCTTTTCTTAACCCTGGTCCTCGGGGACCCTCACCTGCTCTCTTCCCTCCCCTCCATCCTCCGCATCTAAATTCCCCCAGATACATCATCCCACTCCCCATCTTCCCTTGCTGCTATGTACCACAGACGGAGGAAGCACTGAGCGTTCAACGTCTTTCAAAGAAACTCCATCCCATGGACAGTCCCCAGCGCCCTGGAGCCAGCGTCACATGGACAGTCCCCAGCGCCCTGGAGCCAGCGTCAGCCGGCAGGAGGGGAGCGGAGCCACTGACCTGCTCTGGAAGTCCAACAGCTCGTTGTTGATCCTCTCGATGTGGATGTCGGCCCAGAGGATGTCGTAGTAGCCGTTGACCGTGTCGATGACGCTGTTGTAGAGGCCGTAGAGCTTCTGCAGCAGGGTGAGCTGCTTCCTGATCTCCAGGAGCTGGGGGTGAGGGGTCACGGCCAGGCCAAACAGCTCCTCCCCTCCCGTGTACGTGATGTACTTGCGGAAGAGGTTGTCAAAGCGATTCTGAGGAATGAGAGGTTTACGTTACTCCATCCATTCATCCCTCCATCCATTCATCCATACACCCTGCCACCCCTCCAGCTGTGTAAATGATTTGTGACATTTTTGAATGTAGGCCGAGTTTTCAAACTGCGTTAAACTTCACACAACTGAACCACTTTAGGGCGTTTTGATTGTAGTATTTTATGTGTTTGTGTATTGGTTTTGTATTCTATGAATATGTAACCCATCTGGTGTATGTTGGCATGGATTGGTTTTGCATTCTTGAGAATGTATACTGTATCAAACCTGGTACATGATAAGCCTGTCGCTGGCATCTTGAGGTGCCAGCCCAGCAACCATGGGCCCATCCTGGGCAGACAAAAAGAATAAGTCAAGTCAAGTGAATTGTATTGTCATTCCTCTATGTATCATGCAAAATGGCGTTTGTTCAGGACCATGGTGCAACACGGAACAGTACGCAAGACTACATAAAGTGCAAATAAGTGCGATATCTCACTTATGTGAGAGTCCAGGAGAGGTCAATCAGAGTGTATGTATGTGTGCGTGTGTTTGTGTGTTTGTGTGTGTGGAGCATCTCTATATGAGCGCAGGCAGGAAGGTCTGTGTCTGCCTGCACCTTGTCGTAGTCCTGGTAAAAGTGATGGCAGTCCTCCACAAACGTCTCCACGTTGCTGATGAGCTCTCCCCTGAAGTTGGGCTGCAGGGACACCAGCTGGTTCTGCACCTGCGTGCTGCGGCCCAGCAGTTTCTCCCAGGTGTAGCGCAAAGTGTCCACCTTCTCCGCCTCCTCCTTGGCCACCGACTGTTCGTATTTGTTGAGGACAGCGTACGACTCCTTTACAGACAGGGGGATGGGACTGATTATTGACATGGTCAGGGCCACGCCTAGCCTTAATCTGGGGTACCACTGGGTAATGTGGTACCACTAGTTAATGTAGTAACACTGGGTAATGTGGTACCACTGGGTAATGTAGTACCACTGGGTAATGTGGTAACACTGGGTAATGTAGTGACACTGGGTAATGTAGTAACACTGGGTAATGTAGTGACACTGGGTAATGTAGTGACACTGGGTAATGTAGTACCACTGTAATGTAGTACCACTGTAATGTAGTACCACTGGGAAATGTAGTAACACTGGTTAATGTAGTACCACTGTAATGTAGTAACACTGTAATGTAGTACCACTGGGTAATGTAGTACCACTGGGTAATGTAGTACCACTGTAATGTAGTAACACTGGGTAATGTAGTGACACTGGATAATGTAATAACACTGGGTAATGTAGTAACACTGTAATGTAGTAACACTGGGTAATGTAGTACCACTGGGTAATGTAGTAACACTGGGTACTGTAGTAACACTGGGTAATGTAGTACCAGTGTAATGTAGTAACACTGGGTAATGTAGTAACACTGGGTAATGTAGTACCACTGTAATGTAGTAACACTGGGTAATGTAGTAACACTGGGTAATGTAGTAACACTGTACCTCTATGGGCCCCACTAGAAAGTCAATAGAAATCTGCTGCTCTCGGATTTCCTTCAACGATGCCATGGCAATGCGGATGTCGTCCAGATCTTTGATCTGCCTGTTGAGCTTCTTTCCTGCCTCGTCCACAAACAGGAAGATCTTCTCCATCTCACACCTGTACTTCCTGTTGCAGTGGAGACCGTAGTCCACCATCCAACTCTTAGTCTCAGCTGTCAGGGACAACTTCAGGTCCGCTGGAAACCAAACCAAATAAGAATACATTACATTTCACGCATTCTGCAAACTCTTGTATCCAAAGCGACATATACATAGTGACGACAGAAAGTACAAAACAACACAGAAACAGAACTAAATATCAAGAATCAGATGTGCGTGGTTGTAACAGTATTTCAGTGGTCAGAGTCAAGTATCGGCCTGTATTCACCAGCCAAATTTACCGCGTTACCACAAGTCAGCTACCAGGCACCGATACAGGTACAGTACAGCCAATGCTTTGGGTAAAAGCGTTGGCTAAATCATCACATTACATTTTGTTCATGTTAGCACCTTAAACTGAAATGAACACGTGAGGTCACCTGTGTAGAGAGCCAGCGCTCCTACGCTGAGGTACTCCGGTTCGGCGTTGATCTCCAGCTCCAGGTCTCGGTAGTACAGCATCTGGGACTCAAACTCAGACAGCAGAGGGTTCCCCTGGCAGAACCGCAGCAGGGTCTCCTCACGTTCCTGCCTCCAGATGTGGTGGTAGCGGCCAAAGCGCTCCAGGGCTGTCAGCACCTCCTGGAGGAGGGACAGGGAACAGCATGTAGGGGCCGCTGGAACTACGCACCTCCGATCCTCCTTGATCTACCGCTGTACTTTCTATATGGACTCTTTCTTTGTTTCTTTGAATAACAACATCTGCTGGATTAATAAATAAATAAAATAATGTCCCTCCATCCATCCTCCATGTTCCCTCCATTCTGCCTTCATATCCCTCCCTTCTACCCTCATCTCTCTCCACACTACCTCCATTCTCCCTCCCTCCTTTATCTCTCTCCATACTACCTCCATTCTCCCTCCCTCCTTCATCTTTTTCCATACTACCTCCATTCTCCCTCCCTCCTTCATCTTTCTCCACACTACCTCCATTCTCCCTCTTTCCTTCATCTCTCTCCACACTACCTCCATTCTCCCTCCCTCCTTCCGTCCGTGCATGTACCTTCTTGGTGGAGTTGATGGAGGTGCTGAGGACGGACACCAGCTTGACGATCTCTTTGTTCTCAGACACACTCTTGTAGTAGTTTCTGGCCTGGAAGGGCAGGGCCTGGTTCACAGACACGTCAGAGGTGCTGCCATCTGGAGAACAAGCACATTCATCTGCCGTGGAAACAACTCTTATCAAACAGAACAGTACTTATATGGCCCCTTTCACAAGCAATGTCACAAAGGGCTTCCCACTGATCAGCAGCTACGACCAAGCGAAACCCTTTGAAGGAAACAAGGAGAAACTCCCCCAAAACTCTGAGAAAGGACGTGTCCATAGTGATATACTGTGGTGGGGTGCTGAGGAGGAACCTGACATGTGTCGATAGTGATTTACTGTGGTGGGGTGCTGAGGAGGAACCTGACATGTGTCCATAGTGATATACTGTGGTGGGGTGCTGAGGAGGAACCTGACATGTGTCCATAGTGATTTACTGTGGTGGGGTGCTGAGGAGGAACCTGACATGTGTCCATAGTGATTTACTGTGGTGGGGCGCTGAGGAGGAACCTGACATGTGTCCATAGTGATTTACTGCGGTGGGGCGCTGAGGGGGAACCTGACATGTGTCCATAGCGTTTTACTGTGGTAAGGCGCTGAGGAGGAACCTGATTCGTCACATGGTTTGTTACACATATTGTTTAACATGATTCTCATGTGGTCGTCATTTTGCGAACCCAGCTGTCTGGCACGGCCACACTTTTGGACAAATGAACAGAGTAATGAATAGAGAGGAAGTATCTGAACAATGTTTCGTAGTGATTACTGTTTAAAATCACTCCAGTGTTTGGGCAAAGTAGACCAGTTTAGCAGAAAAAAGGCTACATGATTTCTACCATGTAAAAGCTCCATTTCATCTTTATAAAAAAACGAAAAAACTAAGCTGATGCCCAGAATGAGCTTTCACACAACCACCACTCTTTAATCTCCTCATACGCTTTAGGGACATTCTGAAACTCCCACGAACAGAAACACTAATTGGCTAAATCCACCGGACCCCAGGTTGGATTTTCTTAGAAGATTTCATGCATGTGACTAGCTTTGCCAGGCAAGCTGTAAAATAGCTAAATCTCTTTTATCCTATGACGTTGCTACATTAGCTGCTAGACAGTAGCAGCCTGATGAAACATCTTGGATGTAGTTTGTGACATATTTAATGGGGTTGTTCAAGCGTGCGTGAAATTTGCTGTCGGTTTCTAGCCTGACAGCCATGCTCTGTTGCTCTGGAAGGCTGTTTCTGAGAGGCTGTTTCTGAGAGGCTCATTGTGATTGGCTGTTTATGAGAGGCTGTTTCTTTACCTGCCAAGCTTCGGTAAGACGTTTCTCCATCCTCTGATTCGCTGTCACTGCTGTCCTGCTTGAGAGCAGCCATGCGTTGCTCGCTCATCTTCCTCTGTGGGGTAAGAGTTAACTTTCATTCCTACAAAATAAAAGCCCACTTCGTGTGCAGGGAATTTAATCTTAATTTGATGCATGAAACATTCTTTTTAGTTTTCAACTGTGTTAAAAAAAAACAAATATTTCCATATTTGTACTTAATTTCCTCCATGCTCCACTTTGTGGCTGTGTGGCAGCAGAGTCAAGCCTACCTTTGAGATCCTCTCCTTGCTCCACTGGCCGACGCCCCTGCTCACGCTGACCACACACTCCACCGCCCGGTTCAGGGCCTGCTGCACCTCGTCCAGGCCCGGCACCATCAAGATGTTGGGGATGGACAGGGTCACGCTGGCCCTGAAGATGGGCAGCTGGCCTCCTCCCTTCCCTCGGGAGCCAGGGTCGCTCTCTGCTGCAGGGGAACAGACCACTGGGTTAGAAACGCAGCGTTTGACATTCTTTGTTTGCGCGGGGGGGGGGGGGGGTACATTCAAGCCTCTTGTGTTGTGTTTATTGGTTCAAATCCAAACGTCCCCTTTTTTTATGACGCCGCCGTCTCATCCTCTGCGTGTTTGAGCTCAGCTCAGCGAGGGGAGAGGGACGAGGGCTCACCCAGGAAGTGGGAGAGGGACGAGGGCTCACCCAGGAAGTGGGAGAGGGACGAGGGCTCACCCAGGAAGTGGGAGAGGGATGAGGGCTCACCCAGGAAGTGGCAGAGGGACGAGGGCTCGCCCAGGAAGTGGGAGAGGGACGAGGGCTCACCCAGGAAGTGGGAGAGGGATGAGGGCTCACCCAGGAAGTGGCAGAGGGACGAGGGCTCGCCCAGGAAGTGGGAGAGGGACGAGGACTCGCCCAGGAAGTGGGAGAGGGACGAGGGCTCACCCAGGAAGTGGGAGAGGGACGAGGCGTGGATGCGCTTGCGGAGGCCCTCCAGGGTGTTGCGTGTCAGTCGCAGCAGGGCGTCCATGTTGCGGTGGTTGAAGTGGGACAGCAGCTCCTGTGCTTCCTCCTCCATCACCTCCATCAGATCCTTCTTTTTCTTCCTCTTGGCCAGGGGTGAAGAAGCGCTGGCCCCGATGCTGGGCGCAGCGCTGGGCACCGTGGTGTTGCGGGAGAACAGACGACCCTCCAGCCGACCCTCCTCTTCACCTAGAGAGAGACACACTGGAGGTATGACAGAGGTTGTTCACCTTCACTCTCTCTCTCACACACACACTCACATTAAGTATAACAGATATCACACATATTCTCACTATCTCACACACACGTACTTATTCATTCCCTCACTCATGCACGCACACACACTGTGGAGATGTTCCTTACAAACATTGTAACATAGCTCCAAACATTGCGGGTAGCCAAAACATGACACAGACAGACACAGACAGACAGACAGACAAACACACACACAGACAGACAGACACAGACACAGACACAGACACACACACACACACACAGACAGACGGAGACAGACAGACACAGACACAGACAGACCTACACACTCCCAGCGCCATACCTTCAGCCTCCACATGCGCTGCTTTGCTGTCCCCTCTGCGCTCCTCCGCCTCCTCCCTGGGCTGCTGGAAGTCCAGCAGCATGTTGATGAGCTCGTTGGCTGCCTCCTCCACCAGCGTGCTCTTGGTGTGGAGGCTCTGGGCCCCTCGGATGCACAGCTCCTGACAAACACACGGCCACTCAGACAGTCACACCACGCACACTGCAGGAACTGATACTGTCAAAATCGTATATCATCACATATATTGTATATCGTATATCGTATATTGTATATCGTATATCGTATCGCATATCATAACCGATAATCTTTCAGAGTGATGTACTGTACTATCGGGGGGGGGGGGGGGGGGGGGGGGGTGGATCTGAACGAGGAATCAGGATTCCAGCAGTCCATTAAGGTTAGGCTGGGTCCCAGTGTTAGCAGACTATTGGGTACTGGTTGTCGGGGGATACCTTGGTGGTCTGAACAAACTCCTCACAGGACAGAGGATCGTCAGGAAGCACGCACAGCACAGCTCCACTCATGTCCTGCAGCACGGCATCAATCCTGAACTCCACCAGGTCGTTCACTCTGTCTATCAACAGCTCCAGGTGCTCTGGAGGGGGGAGACATGTGAGACACACCCACACAAAGAGAACACAGACATGCATGCACGCACAGAACACACACACACACACAACTGGTGTGTATCTTACCAAGAGCAGTGTTGATGCGCAGCAGGTACTTGTCTATGTTGAGGGAGGTCCAGCTCAGGGAAGTGAGGCCTGGCAGCTGTGCCTCGTCCACCTTTGCTACGTGTGGTGTGATCAGTTGTTCAAAGGCAATCTGGATCTTTCCCCTCACTCTGGAGTTCTCATCCAGCATCAACTACAGGGAGACAGAACCAGTCAGCATCAACTACAGAGACAGAACCAGTCAGCATCAACTACAGAGACAGAACCAGTCAGCATCAACTACAGGGAGACAGAACCAGTCAGCATCAACTACAGGGAGACAGAACCAGTCAGCATCAACTACAGGGAGACAGAACCAGTCAGCATCAACTACAGGGATACAGAACCAGTCAGCATCAACTACAGAGACAGAACCAGTCAGCATCAACAACAGTTAGACTACAACTACAGTTAGAACCAGTGACTCTGATCTCCTTCTCAGGGCCAGGTCAGAACCCTCAAAGAGACATGCTGTTGCTCAGTGCTGCAGGCCTGTGGCAGCGGAATAGTGAACCGGACCTGCAGCTTGTTGAAGTTCTGCTTGAGGGAGTCTTGCTTCTGCTGCAGGAAGACAGCAAAGGGAGGCACCTCCAGCCTCATCCTGGTCATGCAATCAGTTTCCCTTATCTGAGCCAGGAGCTCAGGGTCAAAGTTGACGTACAGCTGGCCTGTGTCTGGACACCTGACCAGCAGAGAGGCTTGGAGACCCAGTCGGGCCACGTCCATCTGGGGAAGAGGAGGACATCTTAAGGACCGCAAGTTTCCATAACGTTTTGAATCAGACTGTTATTGAAGAACCATGACGTGACACGTTATCAACCAAAGGTGAGTCTTTCAGAGGGCTCAAAGCCTCGCCCTAACCTTAACACTTATCCTAACCCCAACCCCCAGGCCCCCACACCCAAACATTCACCTGCTGCAAAGAACCCTTGCCCTCTCCCCTCCACCATCCTCTCCCACTCCCCCCTCTGCTCAAACCCCCCTCGCCTCCCCTCACCTGCTTCACCCATCCCTGGTGGTACAGCATCTCAAACTCCAGGAGCACCCGGGACACCCTGTTGTAGTTCCTGATGATGCGCTTGGCGTCTGCCGTGGCGAGCACGCCAGGATGCTGCTGGAACAGCTCCATGGGCTCCTGGATGCGACGGTACAGCTGGCGAGCCCACAGGATCCTGCCCGCCACCGGGGGCAGGTCGCGGCCCACGGGGGGCTCCGTCTTCTGCCTGGTGTAGATGCGGGACACCATCTCAATGTCCCGGCCGTAGCTCTGCAGGATGCTCTGGTAGCGCTCCTCAACACCCAGGTCAGGGATGTCCAGTCTGGGAGAGGAAGGGGAGGGAGGGGGTTTGTCATTGGGGTGTGATGAGAGTTTAATGGACTGTATGGGGTAGCATATTGTGTATGTTTCTGTGAAGGATGTTAAGGATTATTCATAAAGTATTTTTACTAAGTATCTTTTTTATATAAGTGTTTGGTTTGGTTAGGATAAGTGTTTGGTTTCACAATGTATGCTACATGTTTGGCTATCCGCAATGTTCGTTGTTATGATCAGTGACCTCTCTCTTGGAAGTCGGAATAAAAGCATCTGCTAAATGCATAAATGTAAATATATATTTTTGACTGATGGGGCATTTAACAAGGAAAATATAGATCAATTAACCAAAGAAAGTACCTTTCAAATTTTTTCAGTACATTCAAAGCTCTCTCTGTGCTCTGAATCTTATCAAATGTGTTATCCATGAAGGTTTTCAGCTGGTTCTGAAATGACAAACAGCAATAAACTCTGAAATTGATTTTGTAATTGTTCAGATTAATAATCATAATCGTTTATGAAACCGTTTCAGTCTAGAATCATAGCCATACATGGAGTTCGGTGGTGTTCTTGCAGAACTCCTCATAGTCCAGATCGAAGTCTGTTCTTCTCTGGTCAAGAAAGCTGTAGTGTTTCTTCTTCATGGTCAGCACAATGCCCTGACATACACACATGCACACACACAAACACACACACAAGCATATAGACATACACACAAACACACACAAGCACATATCCATACAAACACACACACAGCGTAGAATGATCAGTAATCAGAACTGTGTTCTGACGCAGACACACACAGAGTAGCATGATCGGCATAGTGCCTTCACACACACACACACAAACACGCACACACACAGTCACCAAACCCACTATGACTCCACACCCTAATATTTAACAGTTGCGTCAGGTAGTGTTTCAGCTGAATGGTTATATGAGTTCTGCAGTGAGGATGGGAAGGTATCTTGGATATATAATGTCATGCAGGTGACGGCAGGACTTCATGGAGATACTCAAGGCAGTTACAAAAGCAGGTGACAGAGTTTATAATAGCGGTAATTGCCATGCAGCTTACTTTAAAATATGCATACCCTGTGAACAAATGGTCAGCACAGACTTAGTAATAGATCGTAATCAGCTTTTGTTTGGTTACTTGAGACCTGAAAACTCAAGTGCGTTCAATCAGACTGTATGGACAGAAACGACAATTTCCCTTTTCATGTGCGACATTATAGAAGACAAAATGTTTGAATCAAAGTCAAACTAAAGGTATGTCTTTGTTAAAAGAGGGTTTTGTGTTTGTGAGTTATATGTTTGTGTGTTAAAATGGCTGCATGCATAGAATGAAACAAAGACAATGGAAAAGTAAACATGTTTTTACATGTTTGAAATGGATGTATTCTATGAAAGGAAGACAAAGATTACCTCCCATTTCCCCTGCATTTCTGCAGTCTGTCCAGCAGGGGCAGCAGAAAGAGCAGATTGGCTAACGTTACTACACTTCGTCAAACACAAAGTCAACCTGTTTGAATACCTACAGCTACATCCAAACTGCAATGTAAATCTGGTTATTAAAAGAGTGTTTAACATTCAAGAATTCAGGCTTGAAGGTGCCAGTAAATGTATCGAATAAGAATTTGCTTGATTTTGTAGAAAGAAAAAAAAAAGTAGACATCAAACCCATGGGGGCGTGTCCTAACCTGAAACCTGGTTGCCAGGGTTTCCAGGCCCTCTATCTTGGAGTCCTGCAGAGTGGAGTACGTGTTGATGGTGTCAAACATCTCCAGGATCTTGTACAGGCGTCGCTGGAACGTGTCGAACTTCCCAAAAATGTACATCTCACTGAAGTCAAAATGTCTTTCTGAAGAACTCTGCTCCAACTCCTCCTTGGTCTTGTGGAAGTATCTCTGGTACTCCTGTAGAAGAAACAGAATGACACTCTTTCCATCTTGTCAACAACAAACCGTTCCCTCTTTAGACCGTCTGTGAGTGTCTGGAGCCTGTGAAGGTGTAGGAACCTGTACCTGGTTTAGCTGGATGGATGCCCTGAGGTGGAGGAACCTGTACCTGGTTTAGCTGGATGGATGCCCTGAGGTGGAGGAACCTGTACCTGGTTTAGCTGGATGGATGCCCTGAGGTGGAGGAACCTGTACCTGGTTTAGCTGGATGGATGCCCTGAGGTGGAGGAACCTGTACCTGGTTTAGCTGGATGGCTAACCTGAGGGTGGAGGAACCTGTACCTGGTTTAGCTTGAAGGCTAACCTGAGGTGGAGGAACCTGTACCTGGTTTAGCTTGAAGGCTAACCTGAGGGTGGAGGAACCTGTACCTGGTTTAGCTGGATGGCTAACCTGAGGGTGGAGGAACCTGTACCTGGTTGAGCTGGATGGATACCCTGAGGTGGAGGAACCCGTACCTGGTTGAGCTGGATGGATGCCCTGAGGTGGAGGAACCTGTACCTGGTTGAGCTGGATGGATACCCTGAGGTGGAGGAACCTGTACCTGGTTGAGCTGGATGGATGCCCTGAGCTTCTCTGACACCAGCTCCTGGGACTGCTCCCAGATTGATGCCGAGCAGTTGTTGGTGATGTAGGCCTTACATGCTGTGATCATCTGGTTGGTAACCTAGGAACATTAGATCCAGTGTTTTCGCAAGCAACATTAGATCAATGGGTATGGTACGTAGGGTTAAGATAATGGTACACAGGTAGGGTTAAGATAATGGTTCACACATAGGGTTAAGATAATGGTTACACATAGGGTTAAGATAATGGTTCACAGGTAGGGTTAAGATAATGGTTCACAGGTAGGGTTAAGATAATGGTTCACAGGTAGGGTTAAGATAATGGTTCACAGGTAGGGTTAAGGCACAGCCTTGCATGCACATCTACATTTAGTGTTGACATGTATCTAGGTATAAGAGCTGTGGTAAACACAGGCCGCTTCTTAACTTTGACCAACAAAATCCTGTCGGAACTCTGAACTTCTGATCCTTGATATTCTGCTGTACGTTCTACTATTCTCTATTATTGCAGCAGCAACATCATCAGTACCAGCCAACCAGCAAGCTGTCAGCCAATAGCTTGTTAAATAAGCAATCTGGTTTGACACACTAATCCAGAAACGACACTATTCACACTATACTTTTGAGTCAGTGAGACCTCAGTTCATAATAATAATGTGTTTATCTAGCAAACACTTTAATCCAAAGTGGGCATATGGGCGTGGACCTCGAACCTGCGATCTCTAGACGTGCACTCAAATGCTCTGACCAGTAAGCTACTCAGTGATGCTGGGGTTTGTACCAGTAAGCTACTCAGTGATGCTGGGGTTTGTACCTTGACGAACAAGGAGGTGATCTTCTCTGAGGTGTTGTAGTAGCGGGAGATGCTGTGGATCATCCTGATGGCGTTGATCACACCTGGAATGGCCTCCACCATGGACACCTGGGTGGAATTCCCACATGTCACATGATCCAGTACGCACCACATGATGCTGGAGGAGGTCTGGCTGTCTAGCGCTCCTATGACGGATTAGGGTTATGATGCTAGGGATCCAAAACCTTGACCAGAACTACATGTGATCTGGGACCCCGGGGAATGAATTGACCTTCAGTAAAAGCCCCATCCACCATAGTTACTGTTGCTAGCCTGTCAAGCTGCACTTATTCATACAGCAGGTACTACTGTTAACCGTAAGGTACTATTGGACAATGCCGTTTGGGGGAAGGGTTTTTCAAAAGGTCAATTGGATTATTGTCAACAGTATTGCAAGGTTTAAATGAAGATAACATATCCTTTAGTATGATTTGATTGAATGTACTCCAGGGAAACCACTTAGTAGTTAGTAGATACTTGGTGTAGTGGATACTTGTTAAGAGATATGTAGACATCTCACAGGGTCGTTGTTGTAGAGCGGGTCACAGAACTTCTCCAGGGCGTAGAGGTACTTGACGTTGTCTTTGGCCTCGTTGGCCGAGTCTGTGATCCTCGTATCCAGCAGTCGCCACGGCTACAGGGAAAACAAACCACAGGAAGTAGTTACGGCAGGAAGTAGTTTGAGAGAACCGCATCTCAGCTCGGTCCGTCAGTTTGAAATGATAAGATGAGATAAATAAAGCTGATTAAAGGATGATGCTGGAATGGATCATACGGCCTTTGAGGTGCCAAAGGTCTCATCATATCTTGATCCTAGGTGTTGATGTTGAAAAAAACTCATCTGAATAATTCAAGAATCATGTTATGCCAGAAAAAAAGTACACTACCGACTACAAAAGTATGTTTTACATGAATATTGTCTTGACTATGTATTTACAGTATATGTACAGCAGAGTATAATCTATAGAATGTAGTGTAAAAGTGGATGTTGATCATTGTAAGACTTTTGCACGGCACTGTACAACCAAACACACCCAGCCGTGTTGGGGACCAGGAGCCCCACTGACCTTGATGAGCTTGGACTTGGCCATCATGAGCACCCCCAGCACGGCCTTCACCTCCGGGCTCTTCAGCTGGTCCAGCAGGTAGTTGAAGCGGGACGTGCGTTTCTTCCAGTGGTCCAGCTCTGCCCGGGGCCCCAGGTCATCAGCCTCCTTCCTCAGCTGGTTGCTCTCTGCCAGAACCTGAACCGTCAACGGAACACCACAGGCCGATGTGGCTCAGAAACACAGATTGTCGATTGATTCTGACCGACGAAATACTGTTAGAACGACGCACTTTTGATCCTAGATAGACTGCTGTATTCTCTATATGCACTATTTGAAGCATCTGTAACAGTAAACAGTAAACCTTGATCCCCAGAAGGCCCTGGCCTTACCTGCTCTATCTGTTGAATCCAGCCCTTCATGCAGAGCTCTATTTTTTCTGTGGTCTCAGTGCTGTTGGCCGCAGCCAGGTAGTCCGAAGGCCCGTTCAGGGTCGTCAGGTCAAACGTGTCACACTTTTTCAGGTTCACCTGAAAATAACGTCAAGCGTCACCAACACATTTATCATGACAACAGAGAAATCACCACACCCCCCCACCCCCACCACAAAAAACAAGTATCTTCGTACTTATGCTTATTCGTACTTTAAGTCTAATCTTGTTTTCCCACTCAGTGCATCACCTTCTCCTGCAGGCTCTCCTGTGCCCCGGCCAGCACCGACACAAAGTTGTCCAGGGAGCTGATGAAGTCGTGCTTGACGGCCCGGGCCTGGGGGCTCTCGGGCTCCCCCCATCCCTGGGTCATCTTCCTCAGGGTGGGGATGAACACCTCGGACAGCAGCTGCTCCACACTCCTCAGCAAGCCCACCTCCCTGGTGTCCAGCATGTTGAAGTTCACATCCTGCGCTCAGAACAGAACATTATCAATCATTGATCAGACTCTTCTAGTATATACATGTATATATGCATACTGTATGCATTTACTACATGTCATGTAATGGAAATTGTTATATTAAAAATACTGTTATAGTTAGTTCAGTTTCTGTTTCTGACAAATATGAACAAGCTGCTGAGTGCAGCTGGCTGCAGCTCTGTCTCCATGTATGAAGGGCCTGTGCTTGAGGGTGTTCTTCATCAGACTGACACACTATCCTGTGCCCTTGGTGTGTGTCTGGTCCTTTCTGCACAAACATGGACTGTATATCCTGTAGACATCCAAAGGGTCGCGTAGCGCAGTGGAGATTTGAAAAAACTGAAATCAACGAGCCAGTACCGAAAGAGATGCTTTCATCCGAATCAAGATGTAAAGGGGGAATTGAACCTGCAACCTCTTGATCTGCTGTCACATGCTTTAACCACTTAGCTGTGCCCTTCTTTTGAGTCAAGGAGATCAAGTTCGCCTCGACTCAGCTTTGGTTCTGTATTTAATGCTTGAATGTTTGTAACTAATTCTTGCAAATTGTTACTGAATACAAGCAGCAACAATACAAATATCCCTGAACTGCATTTCGGATGCTTGGTTGTCATGGATTAATCAACGATGTTATTGCTACCAATCACAAGACAATAGAACCCCGAGTGATGATCATTAGGCTGCAAGTACCAAACCACTAGGATGTTTTTAACCATCCTTATTGAAAGGATTTTTATTTTCCCCCGAAGGAAAAGCCATGGCGGTCCGTGGGGGACCCGGGTCGATGCTTTCCCGGCAGCAGACAGGTGACAGGTGTGCAGTGATCATGCCTGTGTGCATGTGATGCTGATTAGGTCTGCAGAGGCCTGAGGAGGGATCGATCCCCTCACAGCCAGACGCTCCCTGCCTCTCCCTGCCTTTCCCTGCCTCTCCCTGCCTTTCCCTGCCTCTCCCTGCCTCTCCCTGCCTGTCCCTGCCTCTCCCTGTCTCTCCCTGTCTCTCCCTGCCTCTCCCTGCCTGTCCCTGCCTCTCCCTGCCTCTCCCTGTCTCTCCCTGTCTCTCCCTGCCTCTCCCTGCCTCTCCCTGTCTCTCCCTGCCTTTCCCTGCCTCTCCCTGCCTCTCCCTGCCTCTCCCTGGCTCTCCCTGCCTTTCCCTGCCTCTCCCTGCCTGTCCCTGCCTCTCCCTGCCTGTCCCTGCCTCTCCCTGCCTCTCCCTGCCTCTCCTCGCATTCAGCAGACACAGGACTCTCCGTAACGGACTAGCATCGCCCGCAGGGACGGAGAGAAAGGTCATGCTTGTGCCAAAGGGAAAACAAGCTTCCCCGATCATGTCAGATGTTTAGATATTCTTCCATATACATTTACCCAATACAGTGTATTTCTTAATCATCCATTTTGAATACAGCAGTTAGTCAGATGTTCACAGGTCCCATTCAGGAGTAGCTGAAGGTCAGTCAGCCAATCGGATGCGGTGGTCTTTGGGTGTGGTCCTCTACATAAGCCACGACTTGTTTCTACCACACCATCACAACGTAGTAATATATTCCTTAAGGTGTTTTGTATGTTTGTGAAAATAATAATTCTAATAAATATATTACTATTAATGATAATAATTGTTATAATATAATTATTGTATAAATCTAATAGAAATCATTATTATTATTATGAGTCCTAATATGATATTATAATATGCATATATATATATATATAGACATCCATAATGATAATGACAGCACTCAGAGCGGATGCTCACCCTGTGGATGTTCTCGGAGGTGACCGCCCTGGAGGTGTTGGGTCTGGTGAAGAACACACACACCCCCGTCAGGGCCGCGTCCGCCCCCTCCGTCACAAACACCTTGGTCTTCCTGCTGCCCCGCACCAGAGGCGAGGCCGTGGCTACGGACACACACAAACACACTGAAACTCCAAGAATCTGGATTTAAGAGAACTGAATCGATTCCACTCACACTTTGAAATCTAGTGTGGGACCTTTCATGCGTTGACATGATCTTTCCTAGTCAGTGTACATTTTATTCATCAATGCTTTTAATATCCGAAGCGTCTCAGTATCTTTGACGTTACAATGTATCTTTGCGGTGTTGTGGCACATACAGACTGTTCTTTCACCTTCTTCTGTGGTTTCTACTTCCTGGTGGTAGAACATGAGGTGTGGAAGGCCCTCTGCTACAAAGAACTTCTCCATTCGTTCAATCTGTCAGCAGGGGGCAAAACGGTGGGTTATTTCATTGTTTCAAGTCAGTATTTGATGCATTTGTGACTATAAACTGAGTGTTATTACCATGGTTACTGCTCCTATCTCCATCCTTCATCCTTCCTCAACAAGAGAGCTTGGGTTCACTACCTATCTAGACTTAGCTAAGCCTAACCCTTTGGTTCACTACCTATCCAGACTTAACTAAGCCTGACCTCACTCATCACAAATGAGATCAGTTGCAGCATAGAACTCAACTCTTAATGACAGTAAGAGTTTTCATTAAGCAGACTTTTGGTCAAAATGGCACCTGCGCTCCCTCCAAGATGGCGTCCTCCACCTCGGCCTTCTCCACGCCCAGGCAGGATGCCACGATGCTGAGCACGTAGTCATGTCTGCCGTCCAGCTGCGCTCGCTTGGCCTCACGCTCCTCCTTCAGCTTTTGCTAAATGTAAACACACACGTACACACACGTACACACACACAGACATATACACACACAAACACACACACAACCATTCACACATGCAGAAAGAAAGTTATGTCATATCCACAATGACTTGTGTTGTGAGGTTTCAACACATTAGCACAAAATCCGGTGTTTGTTCACTTTGAGGAGATATCTCCACCCTCCATGATTAAAATAAGCGTGACTACGAAATATTATAATTGGTTTCTATGATTAATATGAATAAATCGAATCACAACGTCCTAAATAAAAGACAGCTAACAAAATGAACAATCTGAACAGGTTCTGTTTTCCCTGTGGCTGCTGTCCTGCAAAGTTATCATCCCAGAGCAGAACAAGCCCTCTGAATATGATGTTTGTATGACAACATGTTGAATTATTCATTGAAGACTTCCAGTCCACCGACTGTCTCAGGCCGCGGGCTGTCTGCCCCAGCTTTACAAGCTGAGCAGCCAGCCGTCCTGCTGTGCTCTGGAGGCCCGAGCTGCCCAGGCTGGTACAACACACCACTGTTGGTTGCTTGGCACCGCTGCTTGGTAACCGAACAGAAAGCTAATAAACAAGGACTCTTTGTTCTCTTCAGTTTGGTGCTGTGTTTGTGAGATGAAAGTGTCTGAATGAATAACTTAAAAAATGAATGGATTTCAACAGTGTTATCTTGGGGGCGTGTTGAGGTTTGTGAGGTTTTATTTAGAAGGAAATGCAGAAGAATCATTATAGCAGTCCCGGCTGGAAGAGACGATCTGGATTTGAGGGAGGGGAGGGACTGGGGGAGGAAAGGGGAGGGGGAGAGAGAAGAGATGGGTGGAGGGAGGGGAGGGGTTGAAGGAGGGGAGGGTGGAGGGAAGGAGGGGAGGGTGGAGGGAAGGAGGGGAGGGTGGAGGGAAGGAGGGGAGGGTGGAGGGAAGGAGGGGAGGGTGGAGGGTGGGGACAGTGGATACAGAAGGTTTTAGTTTGTAGCAAGCCTGCAGGTCACACATGAGAGAGAGCAGGAGAGGAGTCAACAAGCCTGGACAGGAAAGAGCAAACACGTCTATTGACCCATGAGCTGACTGCAGCCAGTCACTGTAGATGCTGGGCTAGCACACCTCTCTAATACACACACACACACAAGAACACACTTCTCTAACACACACACACTAACACACCTCTCTAACACACACACACACTTCTCTAACACACACACACACATTAACACACCTCTCTTACACACGCTCACACACGCCAACCCTCTCTGACAGAGATCCAGCAAAACCATAATTCCAACCAAGCTAACGGTTGCCGAGCAACCAGTCATATCTCACCTGCTCTGTCTCATGGATCATGTTGAACAACAGCAAAGACACACGCACTCACTCACTCACTCACTCACTCACTCACACAAAGACGAGAAATGGACACACAAGGACAACCACAACCGTAAACACTAACACCTGGTATCAACAGATGCTCATTAGGGAATCACACAACACTGTGTAGTGATGACAAGTGTAGGCCTGCCTTGTAGACAGAACATCTTTTTGAATGCTATAGGCTATAGCAGTCCAAATCAACGTTTTTTTAAACATTTTAATTGTAAGAACGCACACTCCAGGTGATTCAGTCAGGAGGCAGGATTCAGTCAGGAGGCAGGATTCAGTTAGGAGGCAGGATTCAGTCAGGAGGCAGGATTCAGTTAGGAGGCAGGATTCATTTAGGAGGCAGGATTCAGTCAGGAGGCAGGATTCAGTTAGGAGGCAGGATTCAGTTAGGAGGCAGGATTCAGTTAGGAGGCAGGATTCAGTTAGGAGGCAGGATTCAGTTAGGAGGCAGGATTCAGTTAGGAGGCAGGACTCAGTCAGGAGGCAGGATTCAGTCAGGACGCAGGATTCAGTCAGGAGGCAGGATTCAGTCAGGAGGCAGGACCACACACTTGGCAGTTACAGTATACTGGTTACAGTAAACTGAACAGTTAGGGTGAACCAAGGTCATTCCTGCTTAACTCTGTTCACTGTCTGTTCTGTTCTGGCACTTGTCACACGAGGCATTAACCAAGCAGTAAAGCCATCATTCATCTGACATATTCTCCATGTCTCCTGTCCACCTTGTGCCAGAGACAAACATTTGCCTCCTGTTGCCCATGATTCCGTTTGTGACTCTTTCCTGGTCGCTCTCACGGGCTGCTGAAGGTTCCTGCTCAGCATCCAACTGCTGTTGCCGTTCCCACCGTTAACGTTATGTCTGTAAACACCTCACACTACACAGGATCATTTGGGCAGATCATCTGTTACGATCAACCTGGAGTTGGGAACTCCTCAATTGTAATGGAGGGTAAACCGGACCCCAAATCTGCCCAATGATTTTCTCGTCTGTACAGTCAACTGCAAACAACTTCTGCCTCACCAAGAAGTGTTATCTTAATGGATAGTTTGTGAGGCCAACTGAATAACAAAGTTCTTATCAGACTGTTGTCCATAACATGACAACACTCTACGTCCCATGTTGACATTCTCACTAGCAGAACGCAACTCTCTGGTTACAGTAAGAGTGCAGAGTTATCTTGTTTTATTAGACTATAAAGTTATCAGTTATAGTATTACAGTAAAAGCATGAAGTTCTCTTATCAGTCTTTTTATCGTGGTAAAAGTATGGAGTTATCTTATCAGTTCTCTTACCTTGATCACCCTGGAGACACTCTGCTTCCAAAGCTGCTTTCTAAACGGCCGCGACATCACAAACCCTCTGACCCGCCCGCAGTCGTCCGCTCCCTAGTCCCTGGATCACTATGCTGCAGCGTCCTGGAGTAGCTAGCCACAACAGGTTACCAAGCACCTGGAGGAGCTGGCCACAACAGGTTACCAAGCACCTGGAGGAGCTGGCCATGACAGGTTACCAAGCACCTGAAAGCCTCAGATGTTGAACTTGAAAGCTCGACTTGAAATGCCAACTGCTATCAGGACAGTTAAGATTCCCCATAAACTATTCAAACAACTTAAAGACGCAGGCATGCTGCCAGGGCCTTGACACGGCTGGAGGTGGGGTGGAGGTGGGGGTGGAGGTGGGGGTGGGGCGCTGGCCTCGCCCTGCATTGCCCTCTCCCTTCTCCTCAGTTCCAGGTCACTGTGCTGCTGGTGAACTAGATGAAGAGAGAACAGGCTAATCTCTCCCTCTCCGTCGCTCTGTCTGTCTGCAGGGGCTGACTGCTAGACAGTGGTTTCCTCCTGGACCTCGCTTCTGCATCTCATTTCAAGTGTGTGTTAGGGACATTACCTAAAGGTAATGACATACTATATACAGGAAGCTGCACATTACCCAAAGGTAATGACATACTATATACAGGAAGCTGCACATTACCCAAAGGTAATGACATACTATATACAGGAAGCTGCACATTACCCAAAGGAAATGACATACTACATACAGGAAGCTGCATATTAGCCAAAGGAAATGACATACTACATACAGGAAGCTGCACACCGTCACATCATACCCTGCATACTTTCAGTATTGCAGTATTATTTCAGTAACTATGGTCTTTGTTCAGAATCCAGGACTAAAACAGTATCCTAGGAATAAAAGTGTGGCATTTGGAAGACAAATCACATCTGGCTCTTCTCAGAATACCTTTTTGCACTTGATAAAATGCCACCAAATGTCATTTGGTTTGACAACTAAATATAGATTATTTTAAAAGACAGTACAAAGGGCTGGTCCTAGTATAAAACTTCTAGACAATACATCCGGTTATCTTGCACGCTACAGGGAATTCTCTTTGACAAATACAGCGGAAAAGGTAATAACCCTGGGATGGCAACACAGCGGGGGCACGTTTGGTGAGATGAGAAAAAGATTCACCCTCGGTATTGTGACAACACGATCAATGGATATATTTTCTATCAAGTCTGGAACACAACCCAGTATGATGATACGACAATCCAGATAAATACAATTCCTTGTTTCTTTAAAAATGCATTGGGTCTGACGGTGTAGGTGTCTTGCTGTAACCCGGTGCTGCGTACCACAGGTCGTCTTACCTTGTTTTGATAGTCAGGTTTAAAGTTGAGCATCGTCACTCTCGACAAAGCCGTCTTTTCACGGATTCCAGCCTCTTAATTGGTATTACTATTCATGAGATCACTGAATTTGGACACAGAGGAGAAACGGGTCGGCAGTGCTGGGCATCTTGCTTAAGCTGTCCAAACGACTGTCTTACCTTACTGCCCGAAATTATCCGATTATTTTCCACTGAAAAGCTTTGCTGACTAGATAGTAGTGTTGGGTGACCACCTGTCGGCTAGTCAGCTATCACTTTACAGACTCTACACAATGGGCCAGCGAGGATAGGGCTTTGGAGACAGATGCATCCCAACAACACACACACACACACACATAAACCCTAACCCTCAGATGGTTGCCAAGGAGCCCAGTGGTCCACAGGAAGTCTCACTAAAACTCTAAACAAAGAGAACATCAGCAATTTAGATGCATCACTTCCGACTCATCTACGACTCCGAGGCTTTGTCTGTCTGTGTACGTTGTTAAGCATGTTGGGATGACCAAGGCTCAGACAGGAGCAGGGCTTTTATGCAAAGCCTTGTTTGCCCAGGTGATTGTGGCTCTGTATGCAAATGAAGTGAAACTCAAGGAACTGGGAGAAGTCGTGACAGAGTGGCTCGCACCTTCTCCAGGAAGGACCGTAGTCACATTCAATGGAGGAGAAAATAAGATGATGCTGCTCGACAGTGAATACAGCCACCAACATCCATACAGTCCTCACAGAACTGCCAGCATTGTTCAAATCAGAAAACACAGACGACTAATTAAATTCCGCCACAGCAGCTGGTGGCGGCTGGAGAGACAGAGGCTGCTGTCTCATACAGGCTTGAACGGCTATCTGATTGGAGACAAATGGCAATGCTTTGCATTTAAAAGCAGTTGGATCCTGATTGTTTCCCAGTCAGGGTTTTCTGAACCCTCTGATGTGGAGCAGCTCAGTAACCAGAGACCTTCCTAAATAATAGATGAGGGATCGACACTCTCCCTGCGGCCGTGAGGCCCCCTCCATCCCACCACCGCCTCCGTCCCACCACCGCCTCCATCCCACCACCGCCTCCATCCCACCACCGCCTCCATCCCACCACCGCCTCCATCCCTCCACCGCCTCCATCCCACCACCGCCTCCATCCCACCACCACCTCCATCCCACCACCGCCTCCACCCCCCCTCCACCACCTCCCTCCACCCCCTCCCCCATCCCTCCACCCCCTCCACCACTCCACAGGAGTAAGATAGAGGAGACACTGCCTCCTACTGTCCTGGTTTAAGTACTGCATCTGGTTCTGCCCCTCATAGCAGGGGTGCTTGGAGCAACATTGATATCAAAATGAATTTAGCACATAACAAGGAATACATCTATTGTATCTCGAATAATACATGGCCACTATGCAGTGTTTCCCATTCATTGGCTAGACTGTGGCGGCCCGCCATAGTCTACTTTGTCCCGCCATCAAGTCACGTCAATTTTATTTAGTCTATCCCACTAGGGGAAATGTGTTTGTAGACAGGTATTAAAACACATTCAATCCATCATATATACTACATGAACAGCATATCTGACACCACACAGAGACAACAACACAATACAATAAAAGTTTCACAGTTTCATAAAGTTTCAAAATGAACGGAAAATATGAGTCCATTTCGCATTAGCTCTATAAAATATCTGTGACGTTGTGTTGTGCACCGTTGCTATGGCATAGCATCTCTCACCCCTGTCAGTCACCCCCTCTATCCCCCCGCGGTCCGTGTGCACGCTGTTTTACTCACTTACACACGCGCACTGGAACGTTCCTGGCTGCCTTCGTTCAGTAGGCTATTTATCTTCTTCACTTCCGCTCTATTGCCTATCCTAGGCAATGTTGTAACCTTGTACCCCAAAAGTGAATGAGGAAGATAGGTGAAACAGTGTCTGTCTGAAGATGTCGGCCAAATCAGCTCAAATTAGATTTTGTTAGGCTACCTGAGCGGCAAAGAGTTTACAATAACGACCAAAAGAAAACACAGCCGTGTGAAAATTCTTCAAAGGGACGCTCACTGAGTCGGTTGGCACTAGACCTACGTCAACTTTAACCGAAATCTCTTCCCCCTTTACACAAAGAAATTTAGCGAGGATTAGCAATGTAACTGTATGTTTCAGGGCGTTAGTTTCAGTTGCTTGCCATTTTTTGTTTGTGATAACGAGCCAGGCCAGATAAAGATGTAGCTAATGATGAACATAAAGTTACTTTAGGCTACATCAACGTTAACTCATGTCAGCTGCATAGCCTCTACCTCTACCGACTTAATACAGTTAAGTTAAACGCCGCGGTACCGCGCTCCTTCACGTGGGTGAGAGACAGAGAGAGACAGAGAGAGATGTGAAAGACCTAATGAATTGATGTTTGATGTTTAATGGCCATGAAAGTTTGCACAGACACGGAATTTACTTTGGCAGGAGAGCCTACCAGGCAGCCATTAGAGGCGCCCACTAGAAAGATTACAGCAAAGCATAACATGAGAGATCATAATGCGCCTCCACTTGTAAGAAACACTAAACAAACATGTTTTGTTTTTATAATAGGTGGCTTTACCTGGCCATAATCACGCGGCACTATAAGAGTGCTAATTTTGAGTTCAAATACAAAGTTACAGATCAAATCTAACTTTTTATCAAGTCAAACCCTACTGATTTTGTGTTTTGAGTGGTCTGGTCTCGAACCCTCAAAATCTTGGTCTTGTCTCGGTAGGGTTTAGGTGGTCTTGAGTAGCTACAACACAGATCAGCACGGCAGAAATTGTGCTGAGAAGTAAATGTGAGATAACTATGATGAGTTAGAGATGGAAAACGCATTTAAAAGTTTGATTAATGTTTTACAACCATGGAATAATTTAAACCTCCAGTTAACACATGAGCATGTGACATGGGAGGTTCTGTCCTCTCGTGACTCGTGGTTGTAATAGTCTATCTGTGTGTGAGTTTTACTTGCGTCCTAAACGCTCATCTGAAATTGTTTCTACTGTATGCATCTTTACGTTTCCACTTGACAAAGTGCTACAGCGAGTAACACCCACTTTCCGGGCATCAGGAGATTTCACAGACAAATAAGAATAAATAATTCTCAACACATTGTTATGGCTTATGACAAACCTGCATTTCTTTTATAGACTCCAAGGGAATTGACGGTAGAGTGGACCTGTTTCTGAAGTTGGCTTTGGCAGACCGAGAACTGAGAGACATAGCCCAATAAAATTCCACCACGAGGGTTCTCGGACAAAATAAGTGAATACTGAATCCTGAAATAGAATTTCTCTTGCAAAGTATACGTCATGAGAAATTGGGTATAAAAGGCCGGAGCGTTCTGCCTATAAACACTTTCCAGAAAAAAACACTTTCTGCACGAATAATGTGTTGTGACTGGTTTCCTTGGTAACAGAATACTTTCAGGGGGTGTGAAAGGAGCGCTTCTCCGACGTACCTACACACACAGAAATTGCGTTTTTCGGGAGAAGTGGACGTTTTTTGCGTTTAGCATACACGGGCATACACTATGGGCGACAACCAAAGCAGTTGGTTGTCGCCCATAGTGTGATAGGCTACAGTTGCAAAGTATTAGGCTATTGGCCAAACTCACATGCAACGATTTTTACCGACAATCCTAAACTGTAGAAGGAGGGTAATTACAAGGGTTATAAGCCCTTCAGCCGTAGGCTATATTCAACTGTAATGTCGATTTATAGTCACCAAAGTAACACCTGTCCAGTGAAGTGGCGGAACCAGACTTTTATATTATGGGGTGGCCATGGCTACTTTAGGGGGTCCATTGACCATGACAGATTGTGTGTGTAACTTTACTCTGGTATCTAACGACCTGGAATGAATCATATGATTGATGATTAGAGGTAAAAATGATCATTAACTTAAACCTGAGTTCTTCAATGGGTTAGTGTGGTCCACTAGGGTTATTTCACCCAAACTATTTAACATCCTTGTACTAAGAATAGCCAGTGTGTCTACCTCTGCACTGCAACTCCATTTCTCCACACACACACACACACACACACAAACACACACACACTGTACTCACATACTGGAGAGCCTTGGGTCACTTTTCTTGTATCTGGGTCTGTAAAAGTTTAACATGCAAAATATTTAAATAAAAAAATAAAATAAGAAAATACAGCTCAAACACCAAGGAGATAAGATAGCATTTGTGTGTGACATAATTTGCAGAGTTTATTTATCATTTACATTTTTGGAACAGCAGGTCTGGTGCTTGATACAGCTGGAAGTGTCTCTGCTTTCATCAGAGTAGCCTAGTTTTGAGAGGGATTGAAGCCAGTTCAGTACACGAACACTAGGGTGCGCTGAGGCCATGTACCATCATGTCTGGACCACTTGCTCCGGGTGCGAGCGTACCCCCTTCCTTTGGTGTGGTCCGGACCCCTAGTGAGGTGGTTTGTGGTTTGAATCCAATCCGTGGTGGCAGTGCTGTTAGCCGAATAAATGTCAGAGAACATAAACCTTTGTTTATTAAATATACTCTGTTATTGATTTTGCTTATTTGTTGTTTTGGCCATTGGTAGCCTACACTGGCCTACTGTTATATTGTTTTATTTTAATAATGAATTGTTTTTGTTGACAGAGACAAATAAAAACAACAAATTCTAATAGTTTGTCTTGGAATTGTATTGTTATAATGTATTTTGACATTTTTCATTTGATATCTGGTGTGTGTGTGTGTTAGTTGACTTTATCTGGACAAAATGTCAGCCTATGGGAACTGGTCACATATTTCGCTAGCTGTTGTCACAATATTTGACCTCCCTATTACATGGCTGAAAATGTCACACCAACCAAACCAACTCAAGTGACTTTTCTGTCCTTGCTGGACCTGGGCACAACAGGGCAAATATATTGATAGCTGTCGTCAGAATATGTGACCTACCTGTTACAAGGCGTAAATGTCTGACACAAGGTGACATGTGTAACCTGAAGACAATCACCCATCTGGTTAACAGCTGTACCTGGGCTCAAGAGGTCACACTATATCTAGACAAGATGTCTAGGACACTGGACATTCATACTTAAAAATTCAACCACCTTAACTTGCTTTGTTTAAGTCAAATCAATCTGTATTTAGTACATTTAAAAGCAACAGAGTTGCATCAAAGCGCTGTACAGCAACATTTCAGAGACCAGGCGAGTGACAACATGAAAAACCCAGTCCTACAGAACACACAGTGTAGTAACCAGAACCCAGTCTTACAGAACACACAGTGTAGTAACCAGAACCCAGTCTTACAGAACACACAGTGCAGTAACCAGAACCCAGTCTTACAGGACACACAGTGCAGTATCCAGAACCCAGTCCTACAGAACACACAGTGAGTGCAGTATCCAGAACCCGTCTTCACAGGCCAACAGAATAACATATAACAAACTAGCTAAGAATAATCAAAGGACAGAGAAAATAAATAAGATTTAAGAACTAATGAGATGATTGACTAATTAATAGTTATGAATTAACATTCATAACGAATGCTCAATTTTTGATATAGCAGGGCCTCATGAAAGGTAGCCTTTCAAATGGAAGATTAAATACACTTGAGGACGTTTCCGTAAAAACCGATGGGAGGCACTGTCCACTCGCGCAAACCAGTTGGCCTGCTACGCTATACAGCAGTCTAGTACAGGCTGCGACATCATGACGAGTTAGAGCAGTCCTGGCAGGGCATAACACTTTGTTTTTCAGGATGTACGTGTTTTTAAATAGAATACCTGCCATAGGATTATTTTGTCAGGTATAGTGACAAACTACCCCAATCTTCAGCTACTCCTGTCTGATATATCACATCATGACAATGTATTGTTGACTAGGTTTTATTGATGAATATGACTATACGGCTCAAGAATCAACAGATAAAATACTGAATTAATGAGAAGTAAGGCTGTGATATGGTGCCCCTCATTCGGAAGAGCAATTCACATCATGTAGTAGCTTAATATCCTTCCCTTGTATACCTCCCCCATCCCGATGGAGTCTGCATCGACTTCCCCTCCGCGCGGCTTGGGAGCGCCGCAGATCGGCAATAAGAACGTTTTATTCCAGTCAAGATGGAGGGCTATTGCCTACTGAGGGGAAACCCAACAGCGTGACCGTTGCGGGACAATATTCGCACTTTCAATGTAAGGCTGACCCGCCTTTCCGCAGATCTAACGGAGTCGAATATTTAGTGATATTTTGAAGTGACGTTATTCCAGCAATGAGCTCGGGCGACGGGATAGATGAGGGTCCGAATGATGCGGCCGACATAGCGGCGTTTTTCAAATCTGGTAAGTCAAAAAGGGGCGAGTTGCTGTTGCCCATGCCATCGGTGAGCGATTTGCCGTTACATTGTTGATGTGCATATTGCTCTGTTTACCGACAGTGATTGTCGTGTGCGTGCATGAAAGAATTTCGGAGACACAGCTACTGCAGGAGCCTTCTCATGAACGTATTTAACAGAGAATATGCCGTTTTCATAGGGAATAGATGACGCCTATGCGTTTCCTATGGGTTATTGGGAGGAATCAACATTTTGAGGCGAGGACACGTAATTAAGTAGGCTGTTCTGCGTCATACGTGAACCCATTTCTATACTTTGCAGTCTAGTCCAATTCAAACCCATATCGTTGACATTATTGTGTGAACAAACTGTCAGTGGAATGGACCGATGCGTTATTTCTAGAATCTTAAAACGGACACACGCACAGACACAGCATCGACAAGGCGTCTGGGACACTGCGTAAGGCCTAACATGTGAATTAACAGTGACAGTACGTGGTCGATTTGGTCTGAATGTCCTACAGACATGGACTAATCATCACCTGGCAGATTAAAGCAAAAATACGTTTATACGCTTGTTTACTAAGAATGTTGTAACATATGAGGGAGACCACCACTGATGCCGCCCGTGCAGCTGTCTATCTGCTCTACCGTCAGCTGTCTTTGTGACACCTGGTGTCTCCTGGTCACAAGTGTTGTCCACCATTTATCTCTCTCTCTCTCTCTGCTTCTCCCTCTCTCTCTCTCTCTCTCTCTCTCTCTCTCTCTCTCTCTCTCTCCCTCCCTCCCTCCCTCCCTCCCTCCCTCCCTCCCTCCCTCCCTCTCTCCCTCCCTCTCTCTCTCAACCCTTTCTGCCTCTCTCTCTCTCTCTCTCTCTGTCTCTCTCTCTCTCTCTTCTTCCCTCTCTCTGCCTCTCTCTCTCTCTTGACATGCCATATGTCTACAACATCCTACACTACGTATCTCCGGGCTCCCCAGCCAGGGGTCATGTCTGTGGCCGTTGGTGTGTCGGATCACAGCTGCCTCTGTCCTCTGTTAGTAATAACAACGTTAGTCAGTACTATCATAGTTACACTAGTGACCATCTATCTGAAATATGAAATAGGAAACACACATAGTATTATATGTATACTATCAGATATTAACTTTTTGAATTAATTTATCTATAAACTGTTTTCTGCAGTTGTTTACATCGTCCGCATAGCTTGTTATTTTGTGGGTTGTTGACATTTTCTTAGATCCTGCAATGGGAGCTAAACTGCTGTGTAATGTTCCTACACAGCATAGAGAAAAGTCTCATGCAAGGAAACTACAATGTGTTACAGTAATAGGGTTCAGACACACCACAATCATTACAAGGGGGAGAGAGAGGACAGAGGTGTAAGAGAGAGAGATGTGTGAGAGAGAGAGAGAGAGAGAGAGAGATGAGAGAGAGAGAGAGATGAGAGAGATATGAGAGAGATGAGAGAGAGATGAGAGAGAGAGATGAGAGAGAGAGAGATATGAGAGAGAGAGAGAGAGAGATATGAAAGAGAGATGAGAGAGAGAGATATGAGAGAGAGAGATGAGAGAGAGAGATGAGAGAGAGAGATATGAGAGAGAGAGAGATGAGAGAGATGAGAAAGAGAGATGAGAGAGTGGAGAGCAGGGTGGAGTGCGTCTTGCGTACTCTGCAAACGTTTGAGCCCTCCTCTGCTCCGGCCGGATAATTGGCAGTTGGGGAAGCTGAAGCAGAGAATAGGACCCAGAGACAGCCTGGCATCGCCCACGCCATCCACTTCCTCCCCTCCACGGATCAAGAAGAGCATTTGAGCTATCTTTGCCCAGACTGAATCTCTCTCTCTCTCTCTCTCTCTCTCTCTCTCTCTCTCTCTCTCTCTCTCTCTCTCTCTCTCTCTCTCAATCCCTCTCTCTCAATCCCTCTCTCTCAATCCCTCTCTCTCAATCCCTCGGTCTCTACCCCTTTCTTCTTATTTCCTTTCTCTTTTCTCTCTTTACCCCCTCGTTTCTCTCTACCACTCACTCAATCTCTCTCTACCCCCCCACCCCTATCTCTCTCTCTCTTTCTCCCCTCCCTCCTCCTCACCTTCTCTCCCTCTCTCCACCCCCCCCTCTCTCCACCCCCCATCTCTCTCTCCCTCTCCACCCACCCCTCTCTCTCTCTCTCCACCTCCCCCCCCTCTCTCCACCCCCCCCTCTCTCTCTCTACACGTAGAGAAGTGAACAGGACTTCTAACAGGCTGGATTGATGTCTTTCCTGAGAGACAGTGGACAGCCTAATGCAGTCAGAAGGAGCATAAATGACTTCCTCCCATCACTTGTCACCAGATGACTCAGTAAAGGAGGAAAGATGGATGGATGGCTAGAAGGATGGATGGATGGAAGGAAGTTTCTACAACAGTGAAACGTTATGCGTCAATATTGGTCCCACAATCCCCGTGTTTTATTGAAGCAGCGGTGTTTCTGCAGGCCACACAGAGAGTTCTGGGCATGCAGCCTACATGGGACGACCTGGGTTCTTGGTTCGCGTTGGAGAACCCTGTTGTCCACGTGGGAGAACCTTGAACCCTCTGATCTTGAGATAGAGGCTTGTGATGAAGACATCTTCTCTCTGTCTCTTCATTAATGGAGTGACTGAGTTCAGCTGAGTTCTGGGGTTTATACGTATTAGCAGTCCGGAGTGTGGAGAGCCATTTCCACAGTGTGTCCTCTGGTACGTGTCGTTTAAATGATGGCACTCCTGTGCTCCCTGCAATTTTGTCACGCTAATTGATTAATTCTTATATGGTCTTAGCGACAGTGTAGAGGCCACAAGGTGTGCATGTGTGTGTTTGTGTGTGTGTGTGTGTGCTTGCATGTGTTTGAGTGTGTGTGCTTGCATGCGTGTGTGTGTGTGTATGCGTGCGTATGTGTGCGTATGTGTGTGTGTATTTGTGTGTGTATGTGTGTGTATATGTGTGTGTTGCTTCAGCTGGGCTCCCTGTGCTGCTGGTCCCCGGCAGACAGCTGTGCACAGCCTGTCAAACAGGAAGTGCTCTTCCAGCCTAACATCCTCTCTCCCTCTGTAGAAAACAACATGTTAGGATCCCAGCTCACAGCCATCCAGTCATCCTGGGGCATCGAGCTGAACTGGGTAAACTCCTTCTTGGTGTAAACACCACCCACCTTTGTGGGAGCAGGTTCTAGATCACTCGGTGTTGTAGCTGGAGCAGCCTGGGAAGGAGAAGGTTCTAGATCACTCGGTGTTGTAGCTGGAGCAGCCTGGATGGGAGAAGGTTCTAGATCACTCGGTGTTGTAGCTGGAGCAGCCTGGGTAGGAGAAGGTTCTAGATCACTCGGTAGACAAACTAGACACCTTAAGAGACATGAAGTCAGTCTAGCGTTTGCCGCTCTCTAACCTGCATTGAACGTGTCAGTGTTACCTTCAACATTCATAGCATTTATTTGAGTGCAAACCCCATGTCCAATGAAAACAAAGGAGTTGTTCTATTAATAAAAACTCTTGCCATGTATAATCTGTGGACCTTTTTTTATCCAATGTATAGATGCACTGTGGAGAGTTCATATTTTGAGCTCATGATCTGCAATCAAACGTTGTTCCACTGAGCCATGTGGCGCTGGAGGAGGGGATCCCTCGCTGAACAGCTCCTTACAAGGTTTCTTCAGTTTTCTCCTGTTTCCCTCAGTGTTTTCCTGGTGTTCTCTGAGGGTTCAGGATGGTTGAGGTGCAGTTCTGTGGACAAAGGTGAAGCCCTCTGTGACACTGCGTGTAAAAAGGGCTGTAGAAATAAAAATCGTTTGGATTGGATGTACAGTAGGCGTGTACTTGGCTTAGGTCTACTTAGACAGCAGGATATCTCTGTCTCAGATGAGTAAACACGCTTGGTATTCCAGTGGTGATTTACGTCTGACTGCACTGTGTACAGCTGTGGATTCTCTGAACGGAGCCTAAATTATGGTCACATGCCAATGATTCCTCACGTGTCCTTGAGACAGTAGAGACGGTGGGATATGACTTGCAGTCCTCGATATCACAATACGCTGGCCCATGATGCCTTGCAGCATATGCTGGTGCCGTCTTTTAAGAATCGGGGCAGAGTTAAGCCACCCTGCTTGCTCCACTGACCCAGAAAGAGTGCTGCAGTACCACCTCCAGTCAGCAGGGTTGCCCAAATGAAAAGCTTTCTTATAGCATACATTTTTCGTGTCAACAGAACTCCCCGACGGCTTGCTAGGCTGTTTATGCACGCCCTCTCAAATCCAAGCTCACACGTGCGGGACGGATGTAAAGAGGAACAGCCAGTTTTATTAGCTGACGTGCCTGATATGGAAGAAAACCACCAAAGACGAGGACTGCTTGAACCCCAGAAATGTGGTTCTTTGGTTCAGTTCCTTAGCGGCTGTTGAGCAAGTTGAGCTCTTTCCTCACAGATTTTGAACACGTTTAGTATGGGTGCAGGGATGTAGCTCAGTGGTTAGAGCATTTGACTGCAGATCGAGAGGGTTCAAATCCCCCCGTGCATTATGTGTTGGATGAAAGCGTCTGTTCTGGGACTTGCTCTGCGTTGTCCTGCGTGCTCCAGTCTCGTGTGAACGCTGGCCACAAAACCGTTTCACCTTACTGACAATAAGATAACATTCAACCTTAAATGAACTCATTATCATTAGCTGTGTAGTGAGAATACCCAGTCAGGGTATTGTCCTTGTTGTGTTGATCTGTTGTGGCGCCGCAGTGTCATGGAGAATAGTGTGTGAGGGCGTGTCTAATGCTGCTCAATCTGAGAGAGGATCGAGCTCCTCAGAGCAGCCATCTCACTGTCACTGTGCCGGCTGGAGGGCCGCTTGCTCCTGGTCAGACAGTCTGAAAGCTGTCTAACTGCTCTTCTCAACTCTCTCTCACCTTCTAGATTGTTCTCTCACGCAGTGTGAACCGAAACTGGAGGGACCAAGCAGCCAATCATCAGGTCTGTATCTTAGTTTACTTTCTGGCTCAACTGAAATGCATTTATGAGCAGAACTTGTTTTTGTGTTCAGTAACTGTGTTCCTCTATTCGTCACTCATATTGGATTTGTGGTTAACAATACTAACCCAGTTGACTGAGTTAAGGGCGAGAAAAGGTTGTTTCCATAGAGACGTTATTAGGGAGCTTTATGTTGTTCCCATGTTTCTGGGACACCCAGGATTCCAGGAAGCAGTTCCTCTCCTGATCACTAGAGGCAGTCAACTCCCCAGCACAGGAACAACACCCAGAAGGCTCACAAACACACGTGCACTATCATACCATAGAGAGACAAGCAAACTCAAAGAAAGCGTATATTGAATCATAATTACAATGATGTAAACTATTTCCATATTTCAAGTCAAAAATCCGTTTATGCAAACAAGGGAATCCGGTGTTACCAGATATTATAGCTTAGTTTTTTCTCATCATTTGGTGATGTGATGCAATCCCCACTATTCAAATTGTTATTACTAATTCATTAATACAACAAAATAATTATTTATTAGTTCAGGTTTTTCATCACTCTGGAGCCCTGACATTATTTGGAAGGTGTTGACTAAACATGTCGGCCACAGGGTAACAGGAAGTACAAATGTGCTTCATCATTGCTGTCCTGCACATGCAGTCATACATCTCCTCCATATTGATTTCTGCCTCAAGTCTTAGTGCAAAGAACTCTCCTGAGAAAAGTGTGCTCCAGAAGCAGTTAATAATTAAACGAGCTGGCACAGGATGGACGGCAAGGCGGAGGCAGGAAACAGGAAGTGTTACATTAAGGGACTGTCGTCCTTCAGAATAAAAGCTCACATTATAGACTGTTGATTCATCCCTTGTATATATTGATATGCAGAAATCTATTCTGACAACAAGATATAATCATGTATTTATTTAACACACACTTTATCCAAAGAGGTCTCAAATCTGCAAAGATTTGCATTCAAATGCTCTACCACTCAGCTTTACTTATCCCTGATGCCAACACATGTTAAATAGTGACAGCGGTGTTCATGACATCGGATAGCGGGCAAGCTGCTTGTTGACATAAGAGGCCTGTTTTCAGAGCTGGAATAACAAGTCGCAGGATGTTACCCCCATCCACAGAGAGAGCTGTCCTAGTGTGTGTGTCTCTGGGCTTGTGTGTGTCTGTGTAGTTGGTGTGTCCATGTCGTGTGTGTAGTATGTGTGTGTCTGTGTGTTTTTAGGGTGTGTGCATAGTGTGTGTTGAAATGTCTGTGTGTCTGTGCGAGTGTGTGTGTGTCTGGGTGTGTGCGTGTTTTTGTTGGAGGAGATAGGCCTATGCCCTTTGTTAGAGAGAAGTCTACTGAAAATCCATTGAATGTGTGCCTAGGGCACCAACACTACCAGAGGGTATCATGAACTCAAACACACTAGAGATGCCACTGCTCCACTGCAGGCCACGCACAAACACACACACATACACACACAGACACACACACACAGACACTGCATCTCCCAGACACTCAGGACTGTCATTTGCCAACAGTTTTGGTATTTAAACTGATGCTTACATTTGAGGTGAATTGAGAGATTTGGTACACTGTGTCTTTACAGGTTCCATACATGACTGTGTGTTGGAGGGGGGTGTGGGTGTGTGTGGAGTGAGTGTGTGTGTGTGGGGGGGGGGTGTTCAAACGTCTACAGAGGCCTTCCTCTGGGAGCAAGCCGTGACCACATAGCTGGTAAACAGACACTACTGTAGCTAACTGGCAAACTGGGGTTACTCTCTGTCTTTCTAATGTGTCTGTCTCTATATCTCTGTCTCCATCGAATCTTCCTCTGCATCCCTGTCTTCCAACTCTTCATAAAGACGTTGTTTCTTCTTCTACGTGTTTCCCATCTACTCTTCAGAACATATCGGTTGAATAGTTTGTGTGGCGTGGTGCAGAGTGGTGTGGTGCAGAGTTATGTGGTGTGGTGCAGAGTGGTGTGGTGCGTTGTGGTGCGGCGTAGTGTGGTGTGGCGTGGTGTGGGGTGGTGTGGTGTGGGGGGGTGTGGTGTGGGGTGGTGTGGGGTGGTGTGGTGTGGGGGGGTGTGGTGTGGGGTGGTGTGGTGTGGGGGGGGTGTGGTGTGGGGTGGTGTGGGGTGGTGTGGTGTGGGGGGGTGTGGTGTAGGGGAGTGTGGTTTGGGGGGGTGTGGTCTGGCTTGGTGTGGGGGGGTGTGGTGTGGGGTGGTGTGGGGTGGTGTGGTGTGGGGGGGTGTGGTCTGGGGTGGTCTGGTGTGGGGGGGTGTGGTGTGGGGTGGTGTGGTCTGGGGTGGTGTGCGTGACAGGAGAGCTCTGTCTCAGCGTGCCACTTAGTTGTTAGAGCTTGTTGACTTGGTCTCAGTCTGTGAAGCTGGTGCTGTTGTGTCCTCACAATCAGAGCTGGGTTGCATAGAGTTCCCTTATTCAGTTGGGTTTCATCATTACTGTCTTTGTTTTCATGGATGTGGATGCATCCAAACAACACGCTCAGTCAGGCATGCAGCTTGATCTCTGGTTCGCGAAAATAGTGTTTACATGTCTCTCCATCTCTACCTTCAAGAATATCTAACTCTGCTGTTACCTAAAAAAAATGCAAGTTCCATGATGCAATGGACCATCTTGGCTCAGCAGGTAGACTGGTGACCAATCAGCTGTTTGTATGTTTTCTAGCTCGGACACAGCTGTTGCCCTGCAGCTGTGAGCACAACACTACATTCTCAGTTACATCCCCATTCACAAGATGCTTGTATCCATATACAATAGATATACTGTAGAAATCATGAATCATGCATAGTTCTAACTGTGTCTGTGGTCAGAGTAACATCCTAGCTGAAGCTAGTTTGACAATAATAGGCTGATATCTCAACTACAGTGAAACAATAACATCTCAACCACAATATTCCATTCTACCTTCTACCACCTGGCGATGCCACTCCCCAGAGCCTTGCTTAACCCATCCTGCCTGACTGCTGGACGGTACATGTGGTCCCTGGTCCATTCAGGACTCGTGAATTTCCTGCTCAGTCTAATTGACGAGACCGTGCCGTACGGTATCTGCACGGCACGGTGGAGGTCAGAAGATCTTGGACTTATCGAGCAGATTTGAATCAGTCGACAACACAGCCCACTCCACAGCAAATCCGCTATGACAACTGTTCGCCTGGCTTAAGTCTTCCCAAGGAGGACCAGGGAGAGCTACTTGGCGCTTAGCAACACTCCTCAGTAAATCTTATTTGGGGGGGGGTGGCTGGGGTGAAAGGAGAAAAAGCTGTTGCAGTGGAAAGACAGCCAGCTGCTGCAGTCACAGGGAATCCGGAGTTGGTGTAACAACAAGACAACAGGAAGAACCTGGAGAAGAACTGAGGCTGAAGGCTAATGCTAATGCTAACACCGCCCTTCAGCCAGGCTTCCCTGGCAGACAGGTGCAGGTAGGCCAGGCTCTGTGCCTGGTGGAGGTGAGGGAACAGAAGCCTGCTCTAGGTCCTGGCTCAGAGAGATGATGGCTGTGCTGGATAACCACAGTTGGCAGTTTGCTCAAGCTGGGAAGACTCTCATCCGCCTCTCAGGTAGTCGTCTCAGTCATGTACTGTGCGCACACACACACACACACATGTACAGTTCACACACACACACGTACACACACACATACTATCTCTCTCTCTACCTCCTCTTCATGCTCTCTCTTTCTCTAACTCATCACTTTTCTATTTTACTCCATCTCTCCTTCCCATCTCTCTCTCTCTCTCTCTCTCTCTCTCTCTCTCTCTCTCTCTCTGTCTCTCAGTTAGTCGTCTCAGACGCATGTTTTTGTACTGCGCTCTTTTGCGGTTTGCTGGTACCAAAAGGAGCGGGTGTGGAAGCAGAACGATGCGAGTTGTCTTGACTTAGCTAGAATGTTACTAGTCTGGGTTGTGTTGTGTCGGATCCAGCAGGGTGAAGGAGCTGAAGGATCCAGCAGGGTGAAGGAGCTGAAGGATCCAGGTGAAATCTTGGATGCCTCATTGTTTCTATAATGCTTCATTCTTCCATTATTTTCTCCCAACCAGTCACACACACATAAGCACAGCCATACACACACACATACATCCATGGACAAACAAACACACACATAAAACACATTTATGTACACACACACACAGCATTGTGTCTTTGCACACACATCTAAATAACAGTAGTGAACAAGAGACCTAAAGGAGAGCATGGTGGCAGGAGAGCGGTTGCCAAGGGAGACCCAGAGAGGAACACCAACATGCTAACAGTCAATAGCACAGAGACAGGGAGAACTAAGAGGCCCCGGGAGATATACGAGTCGGTCTCGCTATTCAGAGTTGCAGAACTGCTTGGCAGATGATCAGTCTCTCACGCCAAATACAGTTAGGGATTGCACTTTTCACTCTGTTAAAACTAAGCACGAATTAAAGGCAGGGTAGGCAAGCTATTTTAAATAATTTTTGACACGATTCAAACCTAAATATCCCTCCTCCTCCCTTCAAAGCCACTCCCACACAACTACAGTAAAGAGCATTGAGTGCAGGGGCAGAGTGGGCGCAGGTAGGTAGACAGACAGACAGGTAGCCCGTCCAATTACTAGTCAGGGTACCCCTTAATGATTGGTCGTGTTTATTACAGTATTGTGACGCCCACAGATGTCGAAATGATTTCCTATTACCATCAAACTTTTAGATAAAGTGGTTGCTATCAAGATGTGAAGTTACTTTCGGCAAATTTGACAAAAAATGCTTCTCAACAACATTGCCTACACTGTCTTTAACAAATGACTAAGGGTGTAACAATGTGTTGCTGGGTAATGTTATTCGCTAACCTAAACTGTGACATGTAGGCTCACTCTCCCACTCATGGATTAGCCCAGACTAAAAAAGATTTTACATGGAGATCTTAATCGAATTGTTCTCTTAGTTTAGTGCAAGTCTTAATCCTTTTCAGGGAATCCATCCCTTAGTGTCTAAATTGAATTGACAGTGTGGTTAAATGTTTTAATGTATGGACTGGCTAATGCATTCAAACGTCTGCATTGACTCGGCCAGCAATTGTCTCTCCTTCGCTGCTACAGCCATATAGCTTTTTTTCCGGAATATGTGCTCAGATTTACTATAAACGTGGATCACACCGATTCAATATACATAAGAGTTGATTGAACAAATTCAAATAATTTGTTATGGAACTCAAAAGTCAGAGTTTCCCATTTTGGGGTAAATCAACAGTCTAACAGAGTTGGTCTCCGAGTTAGTTGCTTGTAAGAACGACTGTGTTGTCGATGTCAATCAGCTGTTGCCTGCGTCAGATTCTCTGGTTTATTCTGCCTGCTTGGGATTCCCACAGTCATGTCTGTTGTGCTGTAACAGCTGTGTGTGTGTGTGTGTGTGTGTGTGTGTGTGTGTGTGTGTGTGTGTGTGTGTGTGTGTGTGTGTGTGTGTGTGTGTGTGTGTAGAGTGTGTGTGTGAGTTCTACTGTCTTGCATCTCTGTATCATAGTGGAACAACTTAATCTTTGACTAGTCTTCAGGACAGAGGTGTGGTGAACTCTCTCTAAGGCCATCATGTGTGAGTCTGTGTGTGTGTGCTTTCCTCTATGTGTGTGCATGTGTGTGTGTTGTGTCTTTTGTGTCTCACCATGTAGTAGTGGAGGTCAGTTTTGGCTGTGGGCCAAGATCAGCCTGTTACATAAAACACCAAGAAGTGGAATGTGGGCATACACACACTTCACAGGAAACTGTGGAGTAGGGTTTCTACTGGGGCCCCGTGTTCCTGTACCACACACACACACACACACACACACACACACTCACTCTTACAGGCAGTAGGAATGTTTAGACAAGGTCAGAGAAGGGAGTCAGTATCAGAACCGAGAGCTGCTTGCTTGGCAGCAGAGTGAATAATAGACCTGTAGGCTTTCAGAATGATGTGGACACAGATTTTAAACTGGGTCTGGAGCTGGAAATGAGGCTTGGAATGAGGCTGGGGCTGGGAATGAGGCTGGGAATGAGGCTGGGAATGAGGCTGGGCTGGGAATGAGGCTGGGAATGAGGCTGGGCTGGGAATGAGGCTGGGAATGAGGCTGGGCTGGGAATGAGGCTGGGCTGGGAATGAGGCTTGGAATGAGGCTGGGCTGGGAATGAGGCTGGGAATGAGGCTGGGAATGAGGCTTGGAATGAGCCTGGTCTGGGAATGAGGCTGGGCAGGGAATGGGGCTGGGCAGGGGCCCTCATCCAGGCTGTTCAGACCACAGACTGTCAAGCTGAAAGAAGCTGCATGTGATTCTCTCCTTCCCTGGTATTAAGTAGGAGCCATCTGGTGAGTTGGCGGAGGCTGTAGCTAACACCAGAGCAGAGCAGGCTCAATGATGCTGCGACTTGATCTATCATGGTGCTATGAAAAGGAATAAACCACTTATAGAATCAGACGCAGCGATCATTTGTTTCTGAGCTCCACTGATCTTTGGTTTGCATAACTAATCAGGATCTCTGGCTTCGCAAAAGGTGTGACCAACCTAGAATGGTAATGAGAGCAAGCTAACTAATTTCTGTGTTACTTCAGGGTTGCAGTGTAAGTGGGTCAGAGTGTTCATCGGCAGACTGGAGGAGGGGGGGGGGGGGGGGGGGGCGATCAAGATTAAAACAGGATCAAGGAGGGAGAGAGACAACCATTTTCCTATATAAAAATCGTGTTATTTAAGGGAAAGTTGAACAGTCATTCTTTATGAGTCTGTCTATTGCACTTCTGCTATGTTATTTGACTGTCTGCTACCAGTCCGTCTGTCTGTCTGTCCTTCTCCCGGAAGCCCTGTCTGTCTATCTCCTGGTAGGACTGTCTGTCTGCCTGCCTGTCTGCCTGCCTGTCCTTCTCCTTGGCAGGCTTGTGTGACTTCCTGTTCTTTGTTGCAGGGTTCCACGACCATGAGGACATGAAGGCCATAGACGTGCTGCCCATCCTCAAGGAGAAGGTGGCCTTTCTTTCAGGTAATGATCATGCCGTCTTAGCTGGACAAAGGGGGGATTCAAACCTGGAACCTTCTGATCTGCAGGCAAGGACTCTAATCGTTGAGCTATAACAACCTGCCAAACCTTGACACAGTCCAGTGTCTCCAGGCACTGGACAACTGTCACAATAGTCAGCATAGGATGAAAGTGCTGGTTACATGGGGCATTCACCTCAAGAGCGGCGTGTTGAGGCATCGAGTTGCTATCTCCAGGTGGTAGAGATAGACTAACCTGTGCTGGTGTCCAAGTGGTAGAGATCGACTAACCTGTGCAGGTGTCCAGGTGGTAGAGATAGACTAACCTGTGCAGGTGTCCAGGTGGTACAGATAGACTAACCTGTGCTGGTGTCCAGGTGGTAGAGATAGACTAACCTGTGCTGGTGTCCAGGTGGTAGAGATAGACTAACCTGTGCTGGTGTCCAGGTGGTAGAGATAGATTAACCTGTGCTGGTGTCCAGGTGGTAGAGATAGATTAACCTGTGCTGGTGTCCAGGTGGTAGAGATAGATTAACCTGTGCTGGTGTCCAGGTGGTAGAGATAGATTAACCTGTGCTGGTGTCCAGGTGGTAGAGATCGACGTGGCGGGCCCGTCCTCACCTTCCCCGCCAGGAGCAACCACGACAGGTTCCGCCAGGAGGACCTGCGCAGGCTCATCACCTACCTCGCAGCAATCCCCAGGTAACCTTAATCTCATCCTGTAATCTCATCCCTGGTAACCATAACTTTATTGACTAATTTCATTTCCAGGTAACCATAACCTCATCCCCAAATAATCCTAACCATGTCCCCTAATCTCATCCCCTTAACTCATCCCCAGGTAACCCTAATCTCATCCATTTATTTCATTTCCAGGTAACCCTAATCTCACCCCTTTATCTCATCCCCAGGTAACCCTAATCTCGTCCCCTAATTTTATCTCCAGGTAACCCTAACCTTATCTCCAGGTAACCCTAACCTCATCCCCTATCACCTCCCCTGGTAATCTAAACCCTAGTCCTAATCCCAGATAACCACAACCCCACCCCCAGGTAACCCTAACTCAATCTGTCTATACAGAATTTCATCCCAGTACCTCTGCTGTAAGGCTGGGTGGAACTTGAGTCCTGTATGTATGTAGGTTAGCCTCCCCTTGAGTCTCTCTCTCTCTCTCTCTCTCTCTCTCTCTCTCTCCTTCTCTCTCTGTCTCTCTCTCTATTTCTCTCACACAAGCACAAACATACTCTCTACAGTATGTAAAACACTTGTCTCAGTCTCTCTTTCCCTCCTCTGTATTCTGTTCTTCTTCTTTCTCTTTCCGTCCTTCTGGGAGACCGCCAGGGTGCATTAGTCAGGTTGAGTTAGTGCAGGGGAGCCCAGCCAGACTGGAGCTAGACACCAAACCAGAGAAGAAGCAAAACCTTTTATGGACTTTTACTTGGTAACACTTGGTAAGATTATGTTGTGTTCTTTTGTCACAACTCTTATTTTCTTTAATTTATTCATATACTGTATTTTTTGTGCAAAATCTTTTCCAGCCCAGTTTTCAACTGTTGTTTTCTATGTTTGTGGTTTAAAATGTTGTAGTTAGTTCTTTGTTGTTGTGATTCTTCTGTTGTCTCAGTGAGGATGTGCGTAGATATGGCTTCACGGTCATTGTGGACATGCGCGGCTCCAAGTGGGACTCCATCAAACCTCTGCTGAAGATCCTTCAGGAGTCCTTTCCTTCCTGCATCCACGTGACGCTTATCATCAAGCCTGATAACTTCTGGCAGAAACAGAGAACCAACTTTGGCAGCTCCAAGTTTGAATTTGAGGTGAGTTGTTTAGCTAGGCGAGCTAACTGTGGCTTCTGGTTTAACGGTCAACTGTGAAGTAAGTTGTGTCATGGAAAATCTTTTCGTTGGGTGACGGGTTTGATGGCATCTGTGGTTAGGCTGTCTGAGGGCTTGCTTGCTCGAAGGTAGGAATGAATGTTTCATGGTGTGAGCTGCTAATGAAGATACATTATGTGAGAATTATGTTTCATTTGTTAGTGTTATTTGTTAGTAATTGTCAGCAATACCTTAAAGCTGTGTCTTGAAATATTCTGGTCTTGAGTGGAAAGCTTTGGAACTGTTAAATTTAGTCACGACCTACTTTGTGTGGAAGTAGGATAGTTTGGACTCTGGGGATTGATCCATTGCACCAGGGTAGTTTAAGCAGAGATGTCCAGAATAAGGTTAACTCACTACTGAAGATGGGATGCGGCAAGCTAGCCTCACATATGGATGTTTAAAAGAGCTTTTCTGTTTCTCTGGAACTTTCCATCCTACATCGGATGTCCATAACTGCAAAGCTCTCATATCCACCCACTCATCGCCAGATGTTTTGTTTTTAAACTGTTAAGTAGCCTCCACTTCATTGCGGATAGATGTTTCAATCTACTTTTGATCTATCATTGATACAGTGGAAGATTCTGTGCCTGCAAACTATCTATATGATACCATTTGAGCATAAGCAGAGAATGTTGACTCTTCTTGCACCTAGAATAACACTTCCTTACTTTGTGATAGAGATGTGATGATCTGAGGTGCTCCACCTGTCCTAGTGGGTTTAACCCTGATGCATATTCAGTAGTGTTGGTGATAACATGCGCTGCTGCCTCATGCATATTCAGTGGTGATGCTCTGCTGCTAGGAAGTCATTGTGAGCATTATAATGAACCCTTGTATGATCATTTCTTTCCATCTCTCCACCCGTCTCCATACCTGTCTCCATCCCTGTCCCCCACCTCTCCTCCATCTCTCCTTCATCCCTCCCCTTTTCAGACGATCATGGTGTCGCTGGAGGGCTTGACCAAGGTAGTGGACCCCTCCCAGCTCACCTCCGACTTTGACGGCAGCCTGGAGTACAACCACGACGAGTGGATCGAGATCAGGATGGCGTTCGAGGAGTTCGCCAGCGAGGCTGCGCGGGCGCTAGCTCGGCTGGAGGAGCTGCAGGAGACGCTGGCTCAGCGCGACCTACCCCGCGACCTGGAAGGAGCGCGCCGGCTCATGGAAGACCACGCGGCCTTGAAGAAACGTGCCACCAAGGCGTCTGTGGAGGAGCTGGACGCCCAGGGACGCCGGCTCCTCCAGAAGCTGCAGGCGGCGGCTAACGAGGGCTACGCTAACCGCGGCGCGGCTAACGACGCTAACGAGGCCCACAGCCTGGCGCCCAAGGTGACGGCGCTGCTGGACAAGCTGCACACCACCCGGCAGCATCTGCAGCAGCTCTGGCACATGAGGAAGCTGAAGCTGGATCAGTGTTTCCAGCTGCGGCTGTTCGAACAGGACGCGGAAAAGGTGCGCTTGTACCAGCTGCTAGCTACATCGACGCTCAGTCGGGCTGAAGGGTGTTACACTTCAGAGTTGTCGTTTTGTCACGTGGCTACACTTTAACAAAGCTGTCATGCATTGAAGTAAGGATGTATGGTATAGTGTCACATGCAGTGTATTTATATTCAAAGGACAGTTCCCACTGATGGAAAGCTCCCTGATGAGGTGTGTGTTTAACAGAGGGTCTCACCGTGTAAAGATAGCTTCATGGGCCTCAGGCAGAGAGAGCTGTAGAAGTGGGTTTGACAGCCAAGTTATAATTAAACACACACACGCAAACCCCCCCCACACACGCACGCGCAGTTACACACAAACCACACCCACTCGCAGACACACACACCGGTCATGTGGTTTGACCCTGTTGTTCCGTCAGATTAGAGGAAGCCAGCCCTCCAGAGGCCTCTCAGACAAGAGGGCCGTCGACAGCAAGCCTCAGAATTACAAACATCAACACCCTTGTGCTGTGTGTGTGTGTGTGTGTGTGTGCTCAACATACTCACAGTGTGTGTGTGTGTGTGTCCTTGACAGCACAGACTTCTGATGGACAGTCTTCACAACAGTCCTGATACTCCTTGAACAGTTATATTCAGTCTTCATGAAACTGAAAAGTAATCAAACATTTCTTTACAAAAACACAAACAAACCACAGTACTACAAATAGTTCAGACACAAGTCAACATCAGGTTGTGGAAACAGCGTCAGAATCCTTCATGAAGAAATTATTTGATTCCCCAGAAGGTCATCCAGTTTAGCAGGAGGAGGCAGTGTTAGCAGGAGGAGGCAGTGTTAGCAGGAGGAGGCAGTGTTAGCAGGAGGAGGCAGTGTTAGTAGGAGGAGGCAGTGTTAGCAGGAGGAGGCAGTGTTAGTAGGAGGAGGCAGTGTTAGCAGGAGGAGGCAGTATTAGCAGGAGGAGGCAGTGTTAGCAGGAGGAGGCAGTGTTAGCAGGAGGAGGCAGTGTTAGTAGGAGGAGGCAGTGTTAGCAGGAGGAGGCAGTGTTAGCAGGAGGAGGCAGTGTTAGTAGGAGGAGGCAGTGTTAGCAGGAGGAGGCAGTGTTAGTAGGAGGAGGCAGTGTTAGCAGGAGGAGGCAGTGTTAGCAGGAGGAGGCAGTGTTAGCAGGAGGAGGCAGTGTTAGTAGGAGGAGGCAGTGTTAGCAGGAGGAGGCAGTGTTAGTAGGAGGAGGCAGTGTTAGCAGGAGGAGGCAGTGTTAGCAGGAGGAGGCAGTGTTAGCAGGAGGAGGCAGTGTTAGCAGGAGGAGGCAGTGTTAGCAGGAGGAGGCAGTGTTAGTAGGAGGAGGCAGTGTTAGCAGGAGGAGGCAGTGTTAGTAGGATTGTTGTGAGCTTCATGTCTTTGCTCTCTGTGCTTCTTTTAACACCAGCAGTTACACAAGCTCAAGCCTGCTCCTGCTAATCTGGATGTGTGTGTGTGTGTGTCTTTGTGTGTGTCTGTGTGTGTGTGTTTATGGTTTGTGTATGCTTGTGTGTGTTTTGTCTGGGCGTGTGTGTTTCCAGATGTTTGACTGGATCTTGCACAACAAGGGCCTGTTCCTGACCAGCTACACGGAGATCGGTGGGTCCCACACCCAGGCCGCAGAACTCCAGACCCAGCACAACCACTTTGCCATGAACTGCATGGTGAGACCCGTTTTATACCCAAACACTTTCAGTCCGGCGCACTCTTTTCTCCACAGCCACGAACACACTAGAGAGGACAGCTGCAGATCAAGGATCAGAAGTGCGTAGATCTAGGCTTTCGGAGGTCAGAATCTATTTACAGTAAATATATATATGTATACTATAAAATCGAAATAATTTGCCATTAACTGCATGGTGAGAGTCTTGTTGAAGAAAATGTCTCCGCTGACGATGCGACAACAGTCTGGGTTCTGGAGTTTATATATTCATATATGTACGTTTATCTGTATACACGACTCACGAATCATGAATAGATCAAAGGCAGGGAAATGTCTGAAGGCTGATTTTAATGGTGAACACAGAGAAAACACAAGAGATACCACACTACAGCTGGTCGACAGCTGGTCGACAGAGAAGCGTGGATTCAGAACTTCAGTTGACGTGATGTCATACACGGTTCTGTACACAGGATCGAAAGGGGGTCGAAGCTACAAGCATTAATATCGATCAATTCAGTTATATAATGAAACAATGGATATTATAATGTAACATATCAATAAATGAATATGAGGTCACTTGAATTATCGACGAGGATGAATACACGCCAAGGGCACATCCTTCCTCCCACGGGCCAGCCTCTCCTCACAGACACACACCTGGGGGCCAGCCTCTCCTCACAGACACACACCTGGGGGCCAGCCTCTCTTCACAGACACACCTGGGGGCCAGCCTCTCCTCACAGACACACCTGGGGGCCAGCCTCTCCTCACAGACACACACCTGGGGGCCAGCCTCTCCTCAGAGACACACACCTGGGGGCCAGCCTCTCCTCACAGACACACACCTGGGGGCCAGCCTCTCCTCACAGACACACCTGGGGGCCTACCTCTCCTCAAAGACACACCTGGGGGCCAGCCTCTCCTCAGAGACACACACCTGGGGGCCAGCCTCTCCTCACAGACACACACCCCGGAGTTGTTCACGGTGTGTTCATCTGTGTAATGACAGTGAAAGACGACGGGGAGTGTGTGAGTGGTAGTCCTGGTAGCCCTGGTAGTCGTGGTAGTCCTGGTAGCCGTGGTAGCCCTGGTAGTCCTGGAAGTCCTGGTAGCCCTGGTAGTCCTGGAAGTCCTGGTAGTCCTGGTAGCCCTGGTAGCCCTGGTAGCCCTGGATGCCCTGCTAGCCCTGGTAGCCCTGGATGCCCTGCTAGCCCTGGTAGCCCATGTAGCCTTGGTAGCCATGGTAGCCCTAGTAGCCCTTGTAGGCCTGGTAGCCATGGTAGCCCTTGTAGCCCTGGTAGCAATGGGAGCCGTGGTAACCCTGGTAGCCCTGGTAGCTGTGTTAGCCCTGGTAGCCCTGGTAGCCCTGGTAGCCGTGGTAGCCCTGGTAGCATTGGGAGCCGTGGTAACCCTGGTAGCCCTGGTAGCCGTGTTAGCCGTGGTAGCCCTGGTAGCCGTGGAAGCCCTGGTAGCCGTGGTAGCCCCAGATTAGTTTCTACTCAGTATTCTGGTCTCCAGAGGGGGTTTTCACACCTGCACTGACAGGGGGTCTCCTCTCATCAGGAGGGGGAAGGGGAGGGGGCTTCGGCTTGGGGGAGGGGGGCCTTGGGTCCCTCACCCAGTATTCCACAGGATACAGCCTTTCCTGTTTGCTGGAAATAACCATCTTTCTTTTGATGTGTGTTCGAGCATGAAGGGACTCAGCAACAGTATTTACATTTGTGTTCAGTGTTGTGGAAAATTTGCCTTAATAAAGACTCTCTTCCATAATAATCTTTACGACGAGACTGGAATCGACCAAAAAATACTGATGAGGATCGTCTGCGATTATGTAAGAGGCTGTGTGCCTCGCATACGCAATGTGAAGTTGGTCTCTGCCCTCTAGGGGTGGGATGAAAAACTGCATGCTTATTTACTGTCAGTGTGAAGCAGATGGCTGTCATTTGGAAGCTGTGTGTTATAAACCATATTTGAAATAGAATTAGCACACTTCGTTACATGTTTTGAACTTTTCTTTAGCTTCAGATCAAAAGTGTGTATGTCCACCCTTCCAGAATGATCTACTCTAAAGTGTGCATGTCTACCCATATCCAAGGGGTTTGTTCCACTTCGACATCTGCACGTCTCTCTTTCTAGAAGGTTCTGCTGTGACATCCGCATGTGTCTCCCTCCAGAACGTGTACGTGAACATCAACAGGATCATGTCTGTGGGGAACCGTCTGCTGGAGTCTGGTCACTACGCCTCGCAGCAGATCCAGCAGATCTCAGGGCAGCTGGAGCAGGAGTGGAAGGCCTTTGCCGCCGCGCTGGACGAGCGCAGCAGCCTGCTGGAGATGTCTGCCTCCTTCCACCACAAAGCTGACCAGGTCAGAAACATCCATCCCTCCCTCTGTCTCTCTCCCTTCCCTCCTCTATCCTCCATCCCTCCCTTCCCCCCTTCATCCCTCCCCTCTCCTCCATCTCTCCCCTCTCCTCCATCTCTCCCCTCTCCTCCATCCCTCCCCTCTCCTCCATCTCTCCCCTCTCCTCCATCTCTCCCCTCTCCTCCATCTCTCCCCTCTCCTCCATCCCTTCCCTCTCCTCCATCTCTCCCCTCTCCTCCATCCCTCCCCTCTCCTCCATCCTTCCCCTCTCCTCCATCCCTCCCTTCTCCTCCATCCCTCCCCTCTCCTCCATCCTTCCCCTCTCCTCCATCCCTCCCTTCTCCTCCATCCCTCCCCTCTCCTCCTTCATCCCTTGTGTGTATTTCTGTGTGTGTGTGTGTTGACGTGCGTTGTCCCCTGCAGTACATGGGCAGTGTGGAGCCCTGGGGCAAGGCGTGTGGGAAGGGAGAGCTCCCGTCAGAACTGCAGGAGCTGGAAGATACCATCCACCACCACCAGGGGCTGTATGAGCACGTCACTGCTGCATACTCTGAGGTGGGAGCAGGACACAGGGCTAGAACATACACCACACTATCCTCTGAGGCACTGCACATACAGCATAGGAATATTATATGAATAATATGAATTATATGAATTATAATATGTAAATGAAAGTTTTGAAGTTCTAAACATGATTTTTCAACAACAATAACATCCTCTCCTCCCCTCTAACCTCTAACCTTTCTCCTCCTCTCCCCTCCTCTCCTCTCCTCAGGTGAGCCAAGATGGTAAGTCCCTGCTGGACAAGCTGCAGCGGCCCCTGACCCCAGGCAGCGCTGACTCCCTGACGGCCTCGGCTAACTACTCCAAGGCGGTTCACCACGTGCTGGACGTCATCCACGAGGTGCTGCACCACCAGCGGCAGCTGGAGAACGTCTGGCAGCAGCGCAAGGTGCGCCTGCACCAGCGCCTGCAGCTCTGCGTCTTCCAGCAGGACGTGCAGCAGGTAGGGGCCGGCACACACACACATGTACAGTGCACACATACATACACACACATAGAGTACACACACACACACATGTGCAGTACACACACACACATACTATCTCTTTCTTTACCTCCTCTTCATGCTCTCTCTTTCTCTAACTCATCACTTTTCTATTGTACTCCATCTCTCCCTCCCATCTCTCTCTCTCCCTCTCTGTCTCTCTCTCTCTCCCTCTCTCCCTCTCTCTGTCTCTCTCTCTCTCTCTCCCTTTCTCACTGCAGGCTGCTCTCTCCCCCCCTCTCTCCCCCCCCTCTCTCCCCCTCCCTCTCTCTCTCTCTCTCTCCCCTCTCTCTCTCTCTCTCTCTCTCTCTCTCTCTCTCTCTCTCTCTCTCTCTATCTCTCTCTCTCTATCTCTCTCTCTCACTGCAGGCTGCTGTCTCCCTCTCTCTCACCTACTTCCACAGCCCTCTTTCCCTCGTTCTCCATCCCTTCCCTCCTGCATCTCTCCTCAGCATCTTTTTCTGGGTTGCCATGGTGATCCCATTAGCTGCCACATGATGCTCCTGGGACATGTGTGTCCCTCAGTGAAACCTCCTACCTCCCTCTCCTCCAGGGGACCTTGACACCACGGTCTTAAACCTCCTACCTCCTTCTCTGACAGTGGACCTTGAGACCACGGTCTTAAACCTCCTACCTCCTTCTCTGACAGTGGACCTTGAGACCACGGTCTTAAACCTCCTACCTCCTTCTCTGACAGTGGACCTTGACACCACGGTCTTAAACCTCCTACCTCCTTCTCTGACAGTGGACCTTGAGACCACGGTCTTAAACTGCCTTCATCATCTCTCTCTGACTCTGTTGAGAACATAATAAGGGCATTCTGAATGATAGTGGTTCATCTCACCAAGGAATATGTTTGTGTACATCTCTAGGAAACAATTAATACTTTGTGTGTCTGTGCATGTGTTTGTGTGCGTGTTTGTGTGTGTGTGTGTGTGTGTGCGTGTGTGTGTGCGTGTGTGTTTGTGTGTGTGTGCGTGTGTGTTTGTGTGTGTGTGTGTGTGCGTGGCCATGTGTGTGTGTGTGTGCGTGCGTGTGCGCGTGTGTGTGTTTGTGTGTGTGCGTGTGTGTGTGCCTCCAGGTGCTGGACTGGATAGAGAACCACGGTGAGGCGTTCCTCAGTAAGCACACGGGAGTGGGGAAGTCTCTGCACAGGGCCCGCGCCCTGCAGAAGAGACACGAGGACTTTGAGGAGGTGGCCCAGGTGAGCACTCCTGTCATCACCCTGCTCACAGGTGCACCCAGACTTCTGACCCTGACCAACTTCTACTGCTGGTAGAACTCCTCAACAATCAATAGTCCCTGAGAACTAGTCCTTATGTAGATCTATCACTGTAGAAGTAAGATGACAGGGTACATAACTAAAGGTGTGTTGGAAAGGAAACCTAGAGACAGGTTAGATACCTAGAGACAGGGTAGATACCTAGAGATAGGGTAGTTACCTAGAGACAGGGTAGATACCTAGAGATAGGGTAGTTACCTAGAGACAAGGTAGATACCTAGAGATAGGGTAGTTACCTAGAGACAGGGTAGATACCTAGAGACAGGGTAGATACCTAGAGATAGGGTAGTTACCTAGAGACAGGGTAGATACCTAGAGACAGGGTAGATACCTAGAGACAGGGTAGTTACCTAGAGACAGGGTAGATACCTAGAGACAGGGTAGATACCTAGAGACAGGGTAGTTACCTAGAGACAGGGTAGTTACCTAGAGACAGGGTAGTTACCTAGAGACAGGGTAGATACCTAGAGACAGAGTAGATACCTAGAGACAGGGTGGATACCTAGAGACAGGGTAGATACCTAGAGACAGGGTGGATACCTAGAGACAGAGTAGATACCTAGAGATAGGGTAGTTACCTAGAGACAGGGTAGATACCTAGAGACAGGGTGGATACCTAGAGACAGGGTAGATACCTAGAGACAGGGTGGATACCTAGAGACAGAGTAGATACCTAGAGACAGGGTAGATACCTAGAGACAGGTTAGATACCTAGAGACAGGGTGGATACCTAGAGACAGGGTGGATACCTAGAGATAGGGTAGATACCTAGAGACAGGGTAGTTACCTAGATACAGGGTAGATACCTAGAGACAGGTTAGATACCTAGAGACAGGGTAGATACCTAGAGACAGGGTAGATACCTAGAGACAGGGTAGTTACCTAGAGACAGGGTAGATACCTAGAGACAGGGTGGATACCTAGAGACAGAGTAGATACCTAGAGATAGGGTAGTTACCTAGAGACAGGGTAGATACCTAGAGACAGGGTAGTTACCTAGATACAGGGTAGATACCTAGAGACAGGTTAGATACCTAGAGACAGGGTAGATACCTAGAGACAGGGTAGATACCTAGAGACAGGGTAGTTACCTAGATACAGGGTAGATACCTAGAGACAGGTTAGATACCTAGAGACAGGGTAGATACCTAGAGACAGGGTAGATACCTAGAGACAGGGTAGATACGTAGAGACAGGGTATACAGTATGTCAAGGCGTCAGGGTAACGATGCCCCCCCCCCCTGACAGAACACCTACACCAATGCTGACAAGCTGCTGGAAGCAGCAGAGCAGCTGGCCCAGACGGGCGAGTGTGACCCGGAGGAGATCTACCAGGCGGCCCGTCAGCTGGAGGACCGCATCCAGGACTTTGTACGGCGCGTGGAGCAGAGGAAGATCCTGCTGGACATGTCTGTGGCCTTCCACACACACGTCAAGGAGGTAGGACAATCCTAATGCACAGCCATCAGTGTGTGTGTGGGTCTGTTTGGGAGACAGAGAGACAGAGAGAGACTTGAACTTGTATAGAGCCCCATCTAGTGGATAGAATACTTGAAGTCGTTGTGTGTGTGTGTGTGTATGCGTGTGCATGTGTGTGTGAGTGTGTGTGAGTGTGTGTGTGTAATGAACATCAGTGAGGAAGGAACCCCCCCCCGTTCTGAGGGCCAGACCAGGTCTTGTCCCTCCCTCTCTACCTCCCTCCCTCTGAACCCTGACGTGCTAGCACGGCCCTCTGTGATTGGCTGGGTGTTACTGTCTGTTTTCCGCAGCTGTGGACGTGGTTGGAGGAGCTGCAGAAGGAGCTTCTGGATGATGTGTATGCTGAGGCGGTGGAGGCGGTGCAGGAGCTGATCAAGCGCTTCAGCCAGCAGCAGCAGACCACCCTGCAGGCCACTGTCAACGTCATCAAGGAGGGAGAGGACCTCATCCAGCAGCTCAGGTAACACCTACAGCCAGGTAACACCTATAGCTCAGGTAACACCTACAGCCAGGTAACACCTACAGCCAGGTAACACCTATAGATCAGGTAACACCTACAGTCAGGTAACACCTGCAGCTCAGGTAACACCTACAGCCAGGTAACACCTGCAGCTCAGGTAACACCTACAGCCAGGTAACACCTGCAGCTCAGGTAACACCTGCAGCCAGGTAACACCTACAGCCAGGTAACACCTATAGCTCAGGTAACACCTGCAGCTCAGGTAACACCTACAGCCAGGTAACACCTGCAGCTCAGGTAACACCTGCAGCCAGGTAACACCTACAGTCAGGTAACACCTATAGCTCAGGTAACACCTGCAGCTCAGGTAACACCTACAGTCAGGTAACACCTACAGCCAGGTAACACCTACAGTCAGGTAACACCTACAGTCAGGTAACACCTGCAGCCAGGTAACACCTACAGCCAGGTAACACCTACAGCCAGGTAACACCTGCAGCTAGGTAACACCTACAGCCAGGTAACACCTACAGCCAGGTAACACCTACAGCCAGGTAACACCTATAGCTCAGGTAACACCTACAGTCAGGTAACACCTGCAGCTAGGTAACACCTACTGCCAGGTAACACCTATAGCTCAGGTAACACCTGCAGCCAGGTAACACATGCCTTATAATACATGCATGAAATGCATAATCTTTCTATATGCACCATTAAGAAGAACACTTTCTACATGCACAATTTACACATCACCACGCACGAAAAGTATGAATCCGACCAGCCCGCCTTTCCCCCTGTCTGGCTCCAGGGACTCGGCCGTCTCCAGCAACAAGACGCCCCACAACAGCTCCATGGCCCACATCGAGACGGTGCTGGCCCAGCTGGACGAGGCCCAGGGCCAGATGGAGGAGCTGTTCCAGGAGAGGAAGATCAAGCTGGAGCTCTTCCTGCAGCTGCGCATCTTCGAGAGGGACGCCATCGACGTGAGTGTGCTGGCTGAGAAAACTGGAGTTCTACTGCGAGTGCAGGGAGTCAGATGGCTAAGCGGTTAGGGAATCGGGCTAGTAATCAGAAGGTTGCCGGTTCGATTCCCGGCCGTGCGAATGACGTTGTGTCCTTGGGCGAGGCACTTCACCCTACTCGGGGAAATGTCCCCGTACTTACTGTAAGTCATTCTGGATAAGAGCGTCTGCTAAATGACTAAAATGAAAAAAAACAAAATAATGGTGTGTCGGATGTGTGCCGTGTGTATCTGCAGTGTGTATTTGTGTGTGTGGGGGTGGATGGGTGTGGCACATTGTCATGTGTATGCACGGTGGTTTTGCGCTGCAGAGCATGGGCGGCAGCAGGGAAGGGCTTGGTTGGCCTTTAAAATTACCGAGCAGAATAAGAAAATTACAGAGCAGGATAAGCCAACCCGTTCCATTTTCATGTAGCCCTTTTGAACTTCACGCTCTCGCGACCAACATTGATTTGAGCCCCACGACTGTATGGATTTGCCCCGCCGTAGTTTAGCCCCCAAAATACGTGTTTCTGTGTGTCATCTTGTGATAGCCGTTAACTTATTGTGTTGGCGTCAGAGACAGAACTCTACCTGCTGCTAGCCATGAGCTTAGTTAGCATCAAGAGACAGAGCTTCATCTCCTGTTAGATGTTAGCTTAGGTTGTTAGCATCAGAGACTCCATTTCCTGCTAGCCTTTAGCTTAGCTAGTTGGCATCTCTGCTCACAGAGTAGCCTACAGCCTGGGGCTGTGAGAAGCTACACAGGAAATGAGCTGGCAACACAGAGGAGATTCTGAACAGAGACGGAGACCGGGTCATACTTCTACAATGGCTTCTCCTCCACTAACTTTACCGTTCAGGGTTTTTGACATTTCGTATTTTAGCGTGCGTGCTGACACAGAAGGACGCGTTGCAGACAGCTCCAGCGACCCTACCCTGCCCTCTCTCTCCCTCCAGATCATCTCAGACCTGGAATCGTGGAACGAGGACCTGGCGGGCCAGAGGGGTGAGCTGGACACGGAGGACCTGGCTCTGGCTGAGCAGAGGCTGCAGCACCACGCTGACAAGGCCCTGACCATGACCAACCTGGCCTTCGATGTGGTGCACCAGGGCCAGGAGCTGCAGCAGTACGTCACCGAGGTGCAGGCCACTGGTGAGGGTCGACACACTGTGCGTGTATGAGTGTGTGTGGGTGGGGGGGGGGGGTTGGTGTGGAGGGGGGTAGTTTAGCTGTGTACTGCACCCTGGTGAGGCTCTATAAGCTCTGTGAAGAGAAAGTCAGGGTGTGAGTGTGTGTGTGAGAGTGTGTGCGTGTGTGTGTGTGTGTGGGGAGCTTGGTAAGCTCACAGCAGGAGTCGCTTGCCAGACAAACAGATTTGACTTTGTAATCCTATAGACTCATGTTTCTGGGATAAACCCAGTACACTGTGGACGCATACACAACCACACATATACAGTACACACACACACACACACACACAGCCACACATATACAGTACACACACACACACACACACACATTCGACAGGAAAGCCTCCAGCTCTCAGGACAGATCTAGCTTCATTTGGGGCTGTAGAGAGCTGTGGGTCAGACCATGCCGTTGTGGACCAATGGAGTGTAATGTAAGTAGACAGAGAAGAGACACAGGCCCAGCCAGCTCTTTCTGCTGTTGCTGTCTGGTCCTGGTCCTGGGCCTGGTCCTGGGTTAGGATGCCATACCTGTGGTAGTGTTGTACCTGCAGATGTGTGACAGGTGTTTGTTGCTGCAGGTGTATGACAGGTGTGTGTTGCTGCAGGTGTATGACAGGTGTGTGTTGCTGCAGTTGTATGACAGGTGTGTGTTGCTGCAGGTGTATGACAGGTGTGTGTTGCTGCAGGTGTATGACAGGTGTGTGTTGTTGCAGTTGTATGACAGGTGTGTGTTGCTGCAGGTGTATGACAGGTGTGTGTTGCTGCAGGTGTATGACAGGTGTGTGTTGTTGCAGGTGTGGAGCTCCTGTGTGACAGGGATGTGGACATGGCCACGCGTGTTCAGGACCTGCTGGACTTCCTGCATGAGAAGCAGCAGGAGCTGGACCAGGCAGCTGAGCAGCACCGCCGACACCTGGAGCAGTGTGTGCAGCTACGCCACCTGCAGGCCGAGGTCAAGCAGGTACGCACACACACACAGTCGCTTGCACACACAGACACACACACATGCACGCACTGGCACGTGTGTGCACACCTGCTCCCCTGGCGCTTCCCCTTCCAATCAGGCCTGGGACGTAGCTTAGCATGTAGCTTAGCATGTAGCTCAGCATGTAACTTAGCTTGTAGCTTACGATGTTGCTTAGCAAGAAGCTTACGACATTGCTTAGCAAGTAGCTGAGCATGTCGATTAGCATGTAGCTTAGCATGTAGCTTAGGACGTAGCTTAGCACAGATTCAGGGCTCCCGGTAGGCAGCCCCTGTCGCATTGCATGCTGGGAAGTGGCCCAGCCTCACTGAGAGCATGGCAGGATTTAGGCCGAGTCAGAAGTAGGGCAGCATCATCAGATAGAAGTCGGTTTATTTAGCTTACTATTTATTTATTTGTTTACTAGGCTGTTATGGAGAGCCACAGTTGACCCATGTTCTAGATAGTGAGGTGTGTGTGTTTGTGGTCATGCCTGAATGTGTGTGTGTGAGACAGGGTGATCATACAAAGTTTGCATTACAAACGCACACAAACACACATGTAGCTAGTGTCTTTGAGTGGTTATGAGATTACTCAATTAAAACTGTCACCTTCTAACCTAAAAATGTGTGTATGTGGCTGCATGTGGCTGTGTGTGTATGTGTGTGTGTGTGTGTGTGTGTGTGTGTGTGTGTGTGTAGGTGCTGGGGTGGATTCGTAACGGGGAGTCCATGCTAAACGCTGGGTTGATTACAGCCAGCTCCCTACAAGAGGCAGAGCAACTCCAGAAGGAACACGAGCAGTTTCAACATGCCATAGAGGTAGGTCTCTCCTCGACCTCCCCCTCTCTGCCCATTCTCCTCCCCTCCTCTCCGCTCCACTATATGCAGACATTATTGATATTGTTGTGAGGTGTGTTAACACAGCTAAACGCAGGCCCTCCGTGACCCAGTTCTACAGGTGGCTGATCTGAGGGTGTGTTTGTTCCCTTTCGTTTCATCTTGCTGTGGCAGAGTTGCTTATGAGTAGATCTAATCTCTGTTGGTAGCACTCTGGCTCCTGCTGATAGCACTTCCATACATGCTCTCACACTGTTCCTCCTGCGTTTCCATTTCATTCATTTAGCAGATGTTTTTATTTCTGTAAGTACAGCAGATAATCAGGGAGCAGCAGCGCACAGCTTAAACAGGGTTAGAGCCAAACACAAGAAGAGTCTGTCTAGAGTCTGCCTCTATTCATCCATCCACCCCCATCCACCCCCTCACGCCTCCCTCCCCTCCCCCCCCTCCCTCACCTCCCTCCCTCACCTTCCTCACCTCCTCCCTCACCTCCCTCCCCCACCTCCCTCACCTCCCTACCTCACTAACCTCCCTCCCTCTCTCACCTCCCTCACCTCCCTCCCTCTCTCACCTCCCTCCCTCGCCTCCCTTCCTCTCTCACCTCCCTCCCTCACCTACCTCCCTCACCTCCCTCCCTCACCTCCCTCACCTCCCTCCCTCTCTCACCTCCCTCACCTCCCTCCCTCTCTCACCTCCCTCCCTTTCTCACCTCCCTCACTTCCCTCCCTCCCTCTCTCACCTCCCTCACCTCCCTCCCTCACCTCCCTCAATCCCCCTCCCTCCCTCTCTCACCTCCCTCACCTCAACCTTCCTGATGTGACTGTGTTGTGGTGCTCCGTGCTCCGTGTGCTCTGCCCCTGCAGAAGACCCACCAGAGCGCCCTGCAGGTGCAGCAGAAGGCCGAGGCCCTGCTCCAGGCCAGCCACCACCACATGGAGCTGATCAGGGACTGTGCCGAGAAGGTGGCCGACCACTGGCAGCAGCTCATGCTGAAGATGGAGGACAGACTCAAGCTGGTCAACGCCTCCGTGGCCTTCTACAAGACCTCGGAGCAGGTGTGTGTGTGTGTGTGTGTCTGTGTGTGTGTGTGTGTGTGTGTGTGTGTGTGTGTGGAGATCAGGTGTTGCATTGTGGGAGTAGCAGTCTTCTGTGTGTGTGTGTGCCAGGTGTTGCATTGTGGGATTAGTAGTCCCATGTGTGTGTGCTCCAGGTGATGCATTTTGAGATTAGTGGTCCTCTGTGTGTGTGGAGATCAGGTGTTGCATTGTGGGATTACTAGTCCTTTGTGTGTGTGTTCCAGGTGTTGCATTGTGGGAGTAGCAGTCCTCTATGTGTGTGGAGATCAGGTGTTGCATTGTGGGAGTAGCAGTCCTCTGTGTGTGTGGAGATCAGGTGTTGCATTGTGGGAGTAGCAGTCCTCTGTGTGTGTGTTCCAGGTGTGCAGTGTGCTGGAGAGTCTGGAGCAGGAGTACAAGAGAGAGGAAGACTGGTGTGGGGGAGCCGACAAGCTGGGGCCCAACAGTGACTCAGACCACGTCACTCCCATGATCAGCAAACACCTGGAGCAGAAGGAGGCCTTCCTGAAGGTCACACACTGCACACACTGCACACACTGCACACACTGCACACTCAACACACTGCATACACTGCACACTCCGCACACACTGCACACACTGCACACTGCACACACTGCACACTCAACGCACCGCACACTCTGCATTTGCACATTGCACACACTGCAAACACTGCACACACTGCACACACTGCACTCATCACACAGTGCACACTTTATACACCGCACACTGCACACACTGCACACTCTGCACACAGCACACACTGCACATACTCTACACGCTCTACACACTGCACACACTGCACACACAACACACTGCGCACACTGCACACACTGCACATACTGCACACACTGCACACTCTGCACACTCCACACACTGCACACTCTGCGCACTGCACATTGCACACACACTGCACACACCGCACTTGCTACACACTGCACGCTCCACACACTGCACACTCTACACACTGCACACACTGCACTCATTACACACCGCACACTCCACACACTGCACACTCTGCACACTGCACATGCTCTACACGCTCTACACACTGCACACACACTGCACTCATTACACACTGCACACTCTACACACTGCACACTGCACACACTGCACACACACTGCACACACACTGCACACACACTGCACACTCTACACACACATTGCACACACACAGCACACACACTGCACATTCTACACACACACTGCATACACACTGCACACACTATACACTCTACACACTCTGCACACACACAATATACACATTACATGCTCTGCACACACATTATACACACACTACATATACATTACACGCACACACACACTGCACAAAGACACTGCGCACACACACTAAACACACTGCACACAGACACTGTGCACACACACTACACGTACATTACACGCATACACACTGCACACAGACACTGCGCACACACACTTCACACACACTGCGCACACACACTGCACACACACACTGCGCACACACACTGCACACACACACTGCGCACACACACTAAACACAGTGTACACAAACTTTACACAGCAGGTGGTTTGATATCTGACTTGAACATGTGTGTGTGTGTGTGTAACTTCCTCTCCCCCAGGCGTGTACCTTAGCCAGACGCAACGCAGACGTCTTCCTGAAGTACCTGCACAGGAACAGCGTCAACATGCCAGGCATGCTGGCCCACGTCAAGGCACCTGAGACACAGGTCAAAAGTAAGCTCCGCCTCCCCGACCGCTGACCTCCTCTGCGGTACCGCCCTCGTGTGTTCTGACCAGCCACTGTGTTGTGTGTTGTGTCAGACATCTTGAACGAGCTGCTGCAGAGGGAGAACCGGGTTCTGCACTTCTGGACCCTGAGGAAGCGCCGGCTGGACCAGTGCCAGCAGTACGTGGTGTTCGAGCGCAGCGCCAAGCAGGTACTGGGGACCTCCAGCCTCCAAATCGGATTGGTTGACAGTCGTGGAATACTAGCAGGGGATCCTTCACGCTAAAGAAGTCAATTTCATGCCAAAGCCACAGCCTCTCTTGGGACAGGTCCCAGGTCCCACATACTGGGACCTTTGACCTCTCGATTTGCAGTCAAACCCTCGAACCACTGAGCTGTACACCTCAATGCAGCGTGTTGAAAATACTGCCTGCGCCCTCATGTGGTCGTGCCGGGGTACTGCACTACAATTTGAAGAATTTAACGAAGTAACTCAATTAATAACCGATTTCCCTGTAATTTGCAAAGTGCAGAGGCATTTACAGTAGTACAGTTCAACAAGTAACAATCAATACAGGATCGAATTTAAAAGCATGTACAAAGCACATAGTAAAATACAGTACTAATGAATAATGTATGGGAATATAGTCCATGTGTGTGTAGTGGGTCACATATTGGCCAAGCAACCCAAACTAAATCCCCTATGGTTTAAAGGAAGATGGGAAACTGAACAGTGTATTACGGTAACATGAACCAAATTATGCCAATATCAATAGAATGACAGTTATTTCACTTAATGGGTTAAATCAGAGCAAGAATGGTCAAAGTAAGGTTAAAATGAAATAAACATTTAATAACGTTGCAAATGAATGAAATCAATTACAAGGCAAACATGTTACAAAATGAAGGTTAACTCTTACCTACGCTACCATGACTATTGTAAACCAGAGAGAGACAGCAAGAGGTGAGCAAAGAGAATGAGTACATGGACAAGCCAGAGCTGAGGAGAAGGTCTCAGGAGATCAAGAATCCACAGAACAATGCTTCACATTTCCCTTTATACACAAGAACAACCAATCAGACCATTTCTCGACCCTTAATTATCAACATATGACACAGCAATGCACAGTAAGTTACTCAATGAGATGTGAGAGCCATCAAGTTGAGACCCTGTCCAGCAACTCCAGATGTGAGCATATGAGGTGGGGGCAGGTGGACACCCAGCCTTCCATGTGTCCTGTGTGTGTACACACACCCGCGTGTGTGTTGGTGTGCCAGGGGGCTGTGTGTTCACCCTGTCTCTCCCACTCCCAGGCGCTGGAGTGGCTGCATGATGCTGGCGAGTTCTACCTGTCCACACACACCTCAACGGGCTCCAGCCTCCAACACACCCAGGAGCTGCTGAAGGAGCACCATGACTTCCACATCACCGCCAAGGTCAGGATCTAAACCAGATCTCTGCCAAGGTCAGGATCTAAATCAGATCACCGACAAGGTCAGGATCTAAACCAGATCTCTGCCAAGGTCAGGATCTAAACCAGGTCTCTGCCAAGGTCAGGATCTAAACCAGGTCTCTGCCAAGGTCAGGATCTAAACCAGATCACCGCCAAGGTCAGGATCTAAACCAGATCTCTGCCCAGGTCTGGAGGTCCTTATTGGAACTAGACTTGTACATTTCAGCCTTATCTTCCCCTTTATGGATATATAAAACCAATAATAAAGAGTAAAAGTCTGTCTCACCAACAGCAAACCAAAGAGCGGGTGAAGTTGTTGATCCAGCTGGCAGAGAGCTTCTGTGAGAAGGGCCACGCCCACGCTCAGGAGATCAAGAAATGGGTGGCGTCCGTCGACAAGCGCTACCGAGATTTCTCCCTGCGCATGGACAAGTACCGCTCGTGTCTGGAGAAAACGCTGGGCATCTCGTCTGACTCCAACAAGACTGTGAGTATCAGGAGATACCTACAGAATGTTTTAGTCTTCCAGTAGAGAGGTGGCACGCAACCGCACAATGGCTGCCCCCTCAGTGCCCCCTAATGGCCGCTGGGTTTCCTGTCCTGTAGAGTAAAGACCTGCAACTGGACATCATACCGGCCAGCGCGCCGGAGTTAGAGGTCAAACTGAGGGATGCCGCCCACGAACTGAACGAGGAAAAGAGGAAGTCTGCTCGCAGGAAAGAGTATGTATTTACTAGTACGATTTATATTTGCTGAAAGTAAAAAGTATGTATTTACTGTACTATTTGGTCATAGTACTATTTACTGAAAATGTTAGGTGTTCACACTCAGTGGAAGGCTGTTACTGTGTCCGTCTTACGTTGCTGCTTTGGCAGGTTCATAATGGCGGAGCTCATCCAGACAGAGAAGGCGTACGTCAGAGACTTGAGGGAATGCACAGATGTAAGTACCCCACTGATGACCTATCAATCCAGGGATATTAGCATTGAATCACTTCAGATTTCTATTTACTAACGACCTTACAGCCTGACTCCTGCAGCCTTCACACTTAAGCCAGAGCAACCTTGTAGCCAGACGACTTTAAACTCTGTTTCACTAAAACCTTTCAGTTCCGGGTTTGTGGTCAATTTCATTCAGTTTATTTGCCAGGTTGTGAATTGAATCGAATCCGTAATCCCAGCTGTCCTGAGTGTGCTGTTGTGTTGTGTTTTACCAGACGTACCTGTGGGAGATGAGCAGCGGCGTGGAGGAAGTCCCTCCTGGAATCGTCAACAAAGAACACATCATCTTCGGCAACATGCAGGATCTCGACGAGTTCCACCACAAGTACGTCCTCCTTACTCACGACCTCGTCCAAGGGGGAAGAGGGCCGCATCTGCTTCCTCCTCGGCTGTTCTGATTGTTTGATCATCACGTTGTACACCTTTGTTGTCCCTCCAAGCATGGTGAGTGTGGATGATGTCGCTCTCTTCACAGCATCTTCCTGAAGGAGCTGGAGAAGTACGAACAGCTGCCTGAAGACGTCGGCCACTGTTTCGTCACCTGGGTGAGCTTGTCATGTGCAGAGGATGCATAAGGTTTGCTGGGGAAAACTGAGACAGAGGATACAGAAGGTGACAGCCATGATGTAGGATAGAGGAGGTGATAGAGGGTAGAGGAGATCATAGAGGAGGTGATAGAGGGTAGAGGAGATCATAGAGGAGGTGAGAACCACGCTAGATCATCATGGAGGTGATCGTGGAGGTGATCGTGGTGGTGAGGGTAGGGGTGAGGGTAGGGGTAAGAGACATGCCCGAAGATAGAGGAGAATACAGCCATGTTTGCTGATGAAGCTGGAGTGTCTTCAGTCGCCCAGTGAGAAACACAGAGAGGCCTGTAGACTCATGATATACTGTGCGTGTCATTCTCCAGGCTGATAAGTTCCAGATGTATGTGAACTACTGCAAGAATAAGCCAGACTCAACACAACTCATCCTGGAGCATGCAGGATCCTACTTTGATGTAAGCTGCTAAGAATGTTTTTTTTATTTTAATTTGATCTGTGAACCTTTGAAGAACAGCTCATATTGGTTGAAACGGTTGACCATGACCAACATGCAAGACTAATATGCTGCTGTTGTTTTTTTTAGGAAATTCAACAGAGACACAGATTGGCCAACTCCATCTCCTCATACCTCATCAAACCAGTGCAGAGAATAACCAAGTACCAGCTTCTGTTAAAGGTTTGCATAACACTTTTCCCATATAGACTATAAGTCCAGCCTTTCGTTTAAGAATAGAGAGATAGTGAGTGTGTGTGTGTGTGCGTGTGTTTATGTTATTGTGTGTGTGTGTGTGTGCAGGAGCTCCTGACGTGCTGTGAAGAGGGGAAGGGAGAGATCAAGGATGGGCTGGAGGTGATGCTGAGTGTCCCAAAGAGAGCTAACGACGCCATGCACCTCAGCATGATGGAAGGTGGGTGTCACTGCACGACGGATAAAGGAACACAGCGCTGGTCCTACCCAGGCTGGGAGTACACTACCTACCCATGAGAGGCTGGGAGTACACTACCTACCCATGAGAGGCTGGGAGTACACTACCTACCCATGATAGACTGGAAGTACACTACCTACCCATGATAGGCTGGGAGCACACTACCTACCCATGATAGGCTGGGAGTACACTACCTACCCATGATAGGCTGGGAGTACACTACCTACCCATGATAGACTGGGAGTACACTACCTACCCATGATAGACTGGGAGTACACTACCTACCCATGATAGACTGGGAGTACACTACCTACCCATGATAGGCTGGGAGTACATTACCTACCCATGATAGGCTGGGAGCACACTACCTACCCAGGCTGGGAGCACACTACCTACCCATGATAGGCTGGGAGTACACTACCTACCCAGGCTGGAAGTACACTACCTACCCAGGCTGGGAGTACACTACCTACCCATGATAGACTGGGAGTACACTACCTACCCATGATAGACTGGGAGTACACTACCTACCCATGATAGACTGGGAGTACACTACCTACCCATGATAGGCTGGGAGTACACTACCTACCCATGATAGGCTGGGAGCACACTACCTACCCAGGCTGGGAGTACACTACCTACCCATGCTGGGAGTACACTACCTACCCAGGCTGGGAGCACACTACCTACCCATGATAGGCTGGGAGTACACTACCTACCCATGATAGGCTGGGAGTACACTACCTACCCAGGCTGGGAGTACACTACCTACCCAGGCTGGGAGTACACTACCTACCCATGAGAGGCTGGGAGTACACTACCTACCCATGATAGGCTGGGAGTACACTACCTACCCATGAGAGGCTGGGAGTACACTACCTACCCATGATAGACTGGGAGTACACTACCTACCCAGGCTGGGAGTACACTACCTACCCAGGCTGGAAGTACACTACCTACCCATGCTGGGAGTACAGCGCTGGTCCTTTCCAGTCTAGAAATACAAGTGACACTGGAGTTGAACATGTCTGTAGTCTGCACTGTGTACGGTTTAACAAGCCTGCAATGGAACGCAGTCCTTTAAGCAAACACTTTTATCCAAAGTGACGTACGGTGTAAATTCAAACCTGCTGATGCTTATCCAGCAGTCAAATGCTCTAACCACTGAGCTGTGGTTCACCGTGCTCCATCTGTGCCGTGCGGAACAGGGTTTGATGGGAACCTGGAGTCGCAGGGGGAGCTGATCGTTCAGGAGGCGTTCCAGGTGTGGGACCCCAAGACGTTGATCCGCAAGGGGCGCGAGCGTCACCTCTTCCTGTTTGAGATGTCCCTGGTCTTCAGCAAGGAGGTGAAGGACTCGTCCGGCCGCAGCAAGTACCTCTACAAGAGCAAGCTGTTTGTGAGTACGAACCTCAATGCTTTCTCGTGAATGGCCGGTGGTTTTGATACGGAGGTTGTTTAAGGATGGCTGTCTCTGTGTTGACTCTCTAGATACACGATGGAAATGAAGTGGTTTGATTAATCTCTTCTAATGTACCTAAAGTGGTTTGTTTATCTCGATTTGGAACTGCGCACTTCTGATCCTTGACCTTCTGCCGTACTTTCTGTGTGTACCATGTTTACTTTGGATGAAAGCATTTGTAGATGAACAAAATGTAAACGTGGATGCAGAGGTTCTTTCGGGATAGCACGCTCTCTCTTCTCTTTCTATAGTCTCTCTGTGAATAACATATTCTGTTGTGTTTGTTTTGCTGTTGATGCGCAGACCTCTGAGTTGGGGGTCACAGAGCATGTGGAGGGAGACCCCTGCAAGTTTGCCCTCTGGATGGGGAGGACCCCGTCCTCAGACAACAAGATTGTCCTCAAGGTAAATGCTAACATGCTAACCACATCCTCAGACAACCAGATTGTCCTCAAGGTAAATGCTAACATGCTAACCACATCCTCAGACAACAAGATTGTCCTCAAGGTAAATGCTAACATGCTAACCCCGTCCTCAAACAAGAATATCCTCAAGGTAAATGCTAACATGCTAACCCTGTCCTCAGACAATAAGATTGTCCTCAAAGTAAATGCTAACATGCTATTCCCATCCTCAACAAGATTGTCCTCAAGGTAAATGCTAACATGCTAACCCCATCCTCAGATAGCACAGTGGTCCTCAAGGTGAATGCTAACAAGCAAACTCTATACAACAACCGATCCAAATGTCATTTGTGAGATTAAGCACCACCATGGTTCCTATTGAATCCTACAAAGGTTGTTCCCACGACGTATTGTATTCATCTTTTAGATATTTGAGTTAACACATTGTGAGTCATACAGCGTGTGCATTATGTAACTGGCATGGCAATGGTAAATGTGTCTGATGTAACAACACTGCCTTGATCACTGTTGCTATGGGCCCTCAAGATGGGTCTGTGATTCATGCTAAAGCAAGACGCAAGTCTTCACACACAAACGGTCACACACACACGCTCTCTCACACACACACACGCTCTCACACACACGCACACACCCTCACACACACACTCTCTTGCTGCTCTGCGTCTCTTTCTTTCTCTCACACACAGATACCTAAGAGTTCATCAAAATGAAGATTTAAGTGATTGAAAGTAACCCCAAGTTTGGGTTGGGTCAAAAGTTTGACATCATGTTGAGTGTGTCTGTGTGTATATGTTTGTGTGGTCTTGTTTAACCACTCTTGTGGTGAGCAAATGTCCTCACAAGTATAGTGAAATAATGCTTCAAGGGGTTTCAGAGTTAGGCTTAGAATGTGTGTTACATTAAGGGTTAGTCGTTAGTGTATAGACATTTGGGAGGGAACGGGAGGGCCCCACTAGGATATAAGAACAAACCTGTGTGTGTGTGTGTCTTCTCAGGCATCCAGCCTAGAGAACAAGCAGGACTGGATCAAGCACATCCGTGAGGTGATCCAGGAGCGCACCATCCACCTGCGGGGGGCGCTAAAGGAGCCCATCCACATCCCTAAAGCCACTACCGCCAAGCACAAGGCCCGCAGGTGGGACTCAGTTCACCTCAGTTCATCTTTATTCATTTCCTGAGGGCAGTTTGGTTGCAGCACACAATAATATAAAAACTAATCCCATACAACCAAAACAAAAACATAAAACACCTCTAAAGTAAATGAATTTAATTATCTTCCCACTAAACACGAGCTGACATTTTAACTTCAACTTTTGGAGCATCAGTCAGAACAAATGTTGTCCTTATCTGACTTCAAACCAACACAGTTTCATTTTAGTCAGTTTAGTCTTACCAGCCCGCACATATTGGATTTAGTTGTCCTGTGAGAGCCAGCTAGTTGGTATAGTTCAGTGGTTAGAGCATTGGACTGTAGATCAAGAGGTTGCAGGTTCAAAACCCCCCTGTAAATTGCTTTGGATAAGAGCCGTTTTCTTTATATACGTATTCTGATTCAGATAATTATTTGTATTCATACGTAACATATCAAAACTGTCTCCTGATCCCCCTGCCATGTTGCCATGGTGTCTGTTTGTTTGTTGTTGTTTACCTGTTCTTGTTTACCTGTAGGGACGGAGAGGAGCTGGACAGCCAGGGCGAGGGCAGTAGCCAACCAGACACCATCTCCATCGCCTCCCGCACCTCGCAGAACACAGTGGACAGCGACAAGGTCAGCTAACACACAGCACACCTCCAGTCTCCCACTCCCAGGCTGGTACAGTACCTGTCAGCTAGGACACAGCACACCTCCAGTCTCCCACTCCCA
>NC_061061.1:465335-508444 GCF_021917145.1 Hypomesus transpacificus | reverse complement strand
CTCTCTTCTCCAGAGGGGGAGCAGGACCAGGGGCAGTTTAGGATTTAGGGAGGGTCACACTTATCTAACCTCTGGCTAATCTCTGCGTCTGTGAAAGGGATAGGCAGATCATCTCTCTGGTATCATAACAGGCTAGTTTAGGGATGTAATAACAGTATAGTTTGCTGTATGTTATCATAACAGTCTAGTTTGGTGGATCTTAGTTAGAATGTTAATTAATTTGGTGGATGTTTTAGCGACTGTCATTGTAACAAGTAAGTTTGTACAATTGTAACAGTGTTTGTGTACCTGTCTTTGTTCTCTAGACACGTGTCTGTGTGTATATCGACCTCACTACACTTGTGTGATCTGGAAGGTCCTGTCTGTTCAGCAGCAGTGTGCCAGCGGCTCTGATGCTGGGGGCATGACGCAGTCAGCCTGCTTCATCAGGCTGCCCTGATCTGATCATCTTCTGATTCAGACAGAGCTCTCTCTGTGCTCTGGGAAACCTCCCCACTGATCACATCCCCAGGCCTGTGGACCAGGCAGCCCACCTGTACCTAGCCAGGAACACACACACGCAATTACACTCTCAAGTACACTCACACACACACACACACACATACAACTACACGCACGCACACACACACATAAACCCACACGCACACACACACACATAAACTCACACGCAGGCACACACACACACGTTTGTGGGCTGAACTCTTATGCAAGTTTCACACAATGTACTTATGGTTTTCAAATCAGGCACAAACAGTTGGCTTTGAGGGAGTAACATCTATACATAGATCAGTGTAGAAGGTGGGCACACACACACAGTATAGACAGCCATGGCTGAACAGCTGTGGTTAGTCAGAGCAGCACAGAGAGAACCAGAGATGCTGCTCAAAGGAACAGACTGTAACTGTATCGAATGACAATACCTTGATGGGTTCAGTGTAGATTTTTCACATACATCTATTTAATTATTACACACCATTAGGTTCATTAGGAGCTACAGTTGATACTTGTTTTGTCGATAGTGGTGGCCAAATGATTACAGTTTTTACAGTCGCTAGGACACATTTCTCAATACTTAGGTCACTTTTTCAAAACTCTTCACACAGTTCTCCTAACCAACTTTCAGCTCGGCACAGCAGTTAATTTCACATTCAAAATGCACTAAAACTACCAAATTACTTCATGCATGTCTCAAAATCAACTCATTCTTCCATAATCCTAGCAAAGGTTGTCACCCACAAAACAATGACCTAAAAATCACTAACAACAGGTAGCATTATACAAAGTTTTCTTATGTAAAACAAGGACACCTCTCTACTGTTTAGAATTCACTACACTATATGATACTGGAATGAATCTTCTGCATTTAGCCATAGGTTCTCATCCACACCACATCTTATGTCATCTAGGCCAATACACCTGGGAAAGAATCTTCTGGCATGCCTGATCCATCCCTGGTAATGTCAAGGCGTTCAGCATTCATTGTGTCCAGGAAGGACATTTGATCATGTGGATGGTGGTCATACAGTAAACCTTCCACCTCCATGAGGAACATGATGATTCTATGGGGTTGAGGAATGGAGAGTAAGGTGGGAAGAAAAGTGACACCATTCTGGGATGGGCTGCAAACCACTCTGTGACTGCACTGGAGTGGTGACATGCCACTTTGTCCCATACAAATGTTGGCTGATTTCTTCTCTCTGCATCCCTTTCCCCACCTAGCACAACCCTTCCATAGAGATCATTTTATAGCATTTTTAATTTTGTATTTGAAATATATTTCATTACAATATTACTGTAGAAATTTAGCCAATTTCTGTCTTATTCAGTTTTGGATTATGTTGTTGTTTTGAACTGAAGTTTAACAGTTTTGAAAACAGTATGTTAGCATGTGCAAATTGGCCTGTAGTTACATAGAGATTTGGCAGTTGTTGTGTCAAAGTGAGAAAAGAATGAATATAATTTGAAAGATGTCGTCATTGAATGCATTTTGTTCCAAAGCAATGATAAATGATCCACAGTTCAGCCCACATGTACTTCTGTTGTACTCACTGTGTGAAGAGTTACGAAAACGTGACTTAAGTATTGAGAAATGTGTCCTAGCGACTGTAAAATTAACTGTAATAAATACATTATTACAGCATTACAGTTTGCCAAAAAATATAAATATAATTGAATTAAATGGTCTATAATGTAAATATATATGTATTTTAGAATGAAGAGATTGAGATGGCAAGTTGTCCATCCACCGGGATGAACGGTCTGGCCTCTCACTGGTGTCTGTCTGGTCGTCCCCCCTGCAGACACGCTGTCCGTGTCCAGCGGAGAGGCCCTCCACGCGGGCTCCAGCCACACGCTGGGCCCCCACAGCTCCCCGGGGGGCAGGCGCCCAGGCAACACCCTGAGGAAGTGGCTTACCAGCCCGGTCAGACGGCTCAGCTCTGGCAAGGCCGACGCTCACGTGAAGAAGCTGGCCCACAAGCACAAGAAGAACCGTGCGGACGGCCGCAAGAACGCAGACGCCCAGAAGGACTCGGACGACAGCGCGGCCACGCCCCAGGATGAGACCCTTGAGGAGGTATGACTCCTTCCTGTTATCTCCCCTCTGTGTGTGAGGGGGGTGTGTTGAGGGGCGTGCAGGGTGTGTGTTTGTTTGGGTCCATGTGTGCCAGTGGGTGTTCGTGTTCAGGGCATGTGTGCAGGATTTGGGTGTGCTTGTGTGCACTGCGCGTGTGCACAGTGGGTGTGCTTGTGTGCACTGCGCGTGTGCACAGTGGGTGTGCTTGTGTGCACTGCGCGTGTGCACAGTGGGTGTGCTTGTGTGCACTGCGCGTGTGCACAGTGGGTGTGTGCCGAATATGTATGTGTGTGAGAGTGGAGATTAAGTAGACGTGCGTGGGTGCGTGTGTGTGTGTTAGGGGAGGTGAGGTAGACGTGTGTGTGTGGAGGTGAGGTAGATGCGAGTGTGTGCAGGGTATGTGTGTGTGTGTGTTAGGGGAGGTGAGGTAGACGTGTGTGTGTGGAGGTGAGGTAGATGCGAGTGTGTGCAGGGTATGTGTGTGTGTGTGTTAGGGGAGGTGAGGTAGACGTTTGTGTTTGTGGAGGTGAGGTAGATGCGCGTGTGTGCAGGGTATGTGTGTGTGTGTAAGAGTGTTTGTGGAGGTGAGGTAGACGCGCGTGTGTGAAGGCGTGTTGCTCTGTGCCCCACAGAGGATGAGAAGTGAGGGGCTGAGCAGTGGAACCCTCTCCAAGTCCTCCTCCTCAGGGATGCAGAGCTGCGGGGAGGAGGAGGGGGAGGAGGGGGCGGACTCTGTGCCCCTGCCGCCCCCCATGGCCATCCAGCAGCACAGCCTGCTGCAGGCCGACGCCCAGGACGACAAGGTGAGATACACACACGTACACACGCACAGACACACACGCGCGCTCACAAACATACTTATACGAACATGCAAGCACGCAGTCACACTCACACAAACATACGCATACACTAGGGTAGGGGTCAAAGCAAGCGTTCCCTGAGGAAGGTGTCAACACTGTCACAGTTAAACCATCTGAACAGTCCCACTCAAACAGCTTTTCATCAACTCATCTTTTAATTTGGCCATTGGTATGTACTGCATGTTGATTGTTTTCACACGATGGTTTCGTTTCTGGTTAAGTTTCTACTGGAATTTAGAGTATTTGCCATTAGCCGTGCACTGAAATTAAAGGATGTTTACTTTGATGCTAACTCTATAACAGTTTTGTCCTTCTGTCTCTATGTTGGTCAGACCTCAGCATCATGGTGATCTTTGTTCTGTCTCTGTTTTATCTCAGTTCCCATACCTTTCCATGTGACTCCCTCTAATCTCAATCCTCAATCTCCTAATCTCACTCCTAGTCTCATAATCTCACTCCTTCAAATCTCCTAGTTCCTCTGATCCAACTCTTCCTAGTCCCTCTAATCTCACTCGTTAGTGTCTCATAATCTCACTCCTTCTGTGTCTTCTAGTTTCCCTGCAGTGTTTCCTTGTTCTCCATCCTGAGCTGGTTATGTGTGAGTGTGTGTCTGTGTGTGTGTGTGTGTGTGTGTGTGCGCGTGTGTGTCTGTGTGTGTGTGTGCGTGTGTGTGTGTCTGTGTGTGTGTGAGTGTGTGTCTGTGTTTGTGTGTAGAACTGTTTCCCTCGATCTGGTCTTTGGGCCCCTTGGTCCTGGCTTACTGCCCTGTATTACAGTCTGACCCCCACACGGAGGCTTGGGTGGTGTGCCCCCCCTTTCCCCGAGCCCCTATTGGTGGTTAAACCTCAGCCCCTCCCCCCTTGCCTTGTGCCCTCCACGCTAGTGTCCTTGTTAGGCCCCTGTCAGAGAGACACACCTAAGCAGTCCTAATTTGGGCATTCGGAATGTCGGGGTCCACATAGCATCAATGGTGAGCTTCTCTGGAACATGTTGTGGGCACAGTCACACTACTTTTACATTGTAGTATGGTTTCTAATGGTAGTATATATATATATGTTATGTTATATATATGTTAGGAGCACTTTTAAGTGTAAATATCTATCCTTTCTCTCTCCTTCTGCCCTCTGTATCCTCTCCCTTTCTTGTCTTCCTCTCCCCATCTCTCTCTCTGTTCCTTATCATTCTCTCCCTTTCTTCTCTCTCTCATCTCTCTATTTTACTTTCTCCCTCAATTCCCTCAACCTCTCTTTCTCCGACTTTTACTTCTACCTCTCTCCTGACCCCTCCCTCCTCTCTCCTCTCTCCCTCCTCCCTCCTCTTCCCTCCTCCCTCTTCTCTCTTCTCTCCTCCCTCCTCCCTCCCCCCTCCTCCCTCCTCCCTCCTCCCTCCTCTTCCCTCCTCTCTCCCCCCTCTTCCCTCCTCCCTCTTCTCTCCTCTCTCCTCCCTCCTCTCTCCCCCCTCCTCCCTCCTCCCTCCTCTCTCCTCTCTCCCCCGTCCTCTCTCCTCTCTCCCCCCTCCTCCCTCCTCTCTCCCCCCTCTTCCCTCCCCCCTCCTCCCTCCTCTCTCCCCCCTCCTCCTTCCTCCCTCCTCTCTCCCCCCTCCCCCTCCTCTCTCCTCTCTCCTCCCTCCTCTCCTCTCTCCCCCCTCCTCTCTCCTCTCTCCCCCCTCCTCCCTCCTCTCTCCCCCCTCTTCCCTCCCCCCTCCTCCCTCCTCTCTCCTCCCTCCCCCTCCTCCCTCCTCCCTCCTCCCTCCTCCCTCCTCCCTCCTCCCTCCTCCCTCCTCTCTCCTCTCTCCCCCGTCCTCTCTCCCCCCTCCTCCCTCCTCTCTCCCCCCTCTTCCCTCCCCCCTCCTCCCTCCTCTCTCCCTCCTCCCCCCTCCTCCCTCCTCTCTCCCCCCTCCTCCTTCCTCCCTCCTCTCTCCCCCCTCCCCCTCCTCTCTCCTCCCTCCTCCCTCCTCTCTCCCCCCTCCTCCTTCCTCCCTCCTCTCTCCCCCCTCCCCCTCCTCTCTCCTCCCTCCTCTCTCCTCTCTCCCCCCTCCTCCCTCCTCTCTCCCCCCTCTTCCCTCCCCCCCTCCTCCCTCCTCTCTCCCCTCTCCCCCCTCCTCCCTCCCCCTCCTCTCTCCTCCCTCCCCCTCCTCTCTCCCCCCTCCTCTCTCCTCTTGTCAGGCTTCTTCCAGACTGGGGGGCAGACCAGGCAGCTCAGAGACTCCCAGTGCAGCTGAACTAGTCAGCGCCATCGAGGGGCTGGTGAAGAGCAAGATGGTAAGTGTGTGGTCCTTCACAGTGTGTGAAGGACCAGTCATCTGTAGGAATGTGAGTCCACTGCACCAGCTGTCTCTGGGGAGACATCTTGAACACCTCTACGCCCAGCCTCTATCCCTGCCTCTACTCCCAGCCTTTATCCCTGCCTCTACTCCCAGCCTCTACCCCTGCCTCTACGCCCAGCCTGTATCCCTGCCTCTACTCCCAGCCTCTACCCCTGCCTCTACGCCCAGCCTCTATCCCTGCCTCTATGCCCAGCCTCTATCCCTGCTTCTACGCCCAGCCTCTATCCCTGCCGCTACTCTCAGCCTCTACCCCTGTCTCCACTCCCAGCCTCTACCCCAGACTCTACTCCCAGCCTGTATCCCTGCCTCTACTCCCAGCCTCTACCCCTGCCTCTACGCCCAGCCTCTATCCATGCCTCTACGCCCAGCCTCTATCCCTGCCTCTATGCCCAGCCTCTATCCCTGCCTCTATGCCCAGCCTCTATCCCTACCTCTACGCCCAGCCTCTATCCCTGCCGCTACTCTCAGCCTCTACCCCTGCCTCCACTGCCAGCCTCTACCCCTGCCGCCACTCCCAGCCTCTACCCCAGTCTCTACTTCCAGCGTCTTCTCTCAGCCTCGTAGCACACTGCTAGAAGTATACTGTTCTGTACTGTTCTATATTGTCCTGTCTGTTCAATACTGTACTGTACTATCCTATATGTACTGTACTGTACTGTCCTATATGTACTGGACTGTTCTAACCTTCCTGTGTCTGTCTCAGTCGCTGGAGGACCGCCCCAGCTCCCTGCCCGTGCGACCGGAGGACGTCAGCAAGCCCTCCCTTTCCTCCCTCCTGTCCTCCTCCCCCCTGGACGACCAGGAGGAGCACAAGGCCGGCCTCCTCAAGAGGCGCCAGTGAGTTCCTCATCCCAGATCAGCTAACAGCTGCATGCTAACTGTTTCTCTGTAGCTATGTACATGCTAACTCTGTATCTCTGTAGCTATGTACATGCTAACTCTGTATCTCTGTAGCTATGTACATGCTAACTCTGTATCTCTGTAGCTATGTGAATGCTAACTCTGTATCGCTGTAGCTATGTACATGCTAACTCTGTATCTCTGTAGCTATGCACATTCCAACTCTGTTTCTCTGTAGCTATGTACATGCTAACTCTGTATCTCTGTAGCTATGTACATGCTAACTTAGTATCTCTGTAGCTATGTGAATGCTAACTCTGTATCTCTGTAGGTATGTACATGCTAACTCTGTATCTCTGTAGCTATGTACATGCTAACTCTGTATCTCTGTAGCTATGTACATGCTAACTCTGTATCTCTGTAGCTATGTGTTGCTGGAACTGGTGGAGACTGAGAGAGACTACGTCAGAGACCTGGGGTCAGTGGTGGAGGTGAGAAAAGACGCACACTCCTGGATGTGTGTGTGTGTGTGTGTGTGTGTGTGAGAGAGTCCTGTGTGTGTGTGTGTGAGTCCTGACTGTGTGTATCCTGTGTGATCCAGGGTTACATATCCAGAATGAAGGAGGAAGGTGTTCCAGATGACATGAGAGGCAAAGAAAAGATGGTGTTTGGGAACATCCACCAGATCTACGACTGGCACAAAGAGTACAGCAGCTGCTCCCTTTACTTGATTAACTTGATATATGTGATGTGTTAACGGAATGACAAAAGTATAACTGCAATTCACTTTACTTGATTAACTTTACAAATGTAAAGTATATAACTATCCTACACCCTTCACTAAGGGTGGTTTGAGACTTTGTCCAGCTAAGATCTTCATATCATTTTTATTTCAGTCTAGGACTCGGCTTCACCCATGTCTGAGAAACAAGCTGAATGAGTCTTAACCACTGAACCATTTACCCACCACACCTGATATTGTATGTGCTGTGTCATCAGGTTCTTCCTGGGTGAGCTGGAGAAGTGCCTGGAGGATCCTGATAGGCTGGCTGTGCTGTTTGTCAAACAGGTGAGAGGGGATCCCTGTTCCCATTGGCTGTCACCTCTTGTGGGTGTACAGTTCTGACCAGCATCCCTCTTTCCTCACCTCAGGAAAGGAGGCTGCACATGTACATCGTTTACTGCCAGAACAAGCCCAAGTCAGAGCACATCGTGTCTGAATACATCGACACCTACTTCGAGGTGAGAACTCTCGGCTTTAGACACACACTATGGCTATTGTTTGTTTGTTTGTTTGTTTGTTTGTTTGTTTGTTTGAAAAATGTTGAGTCTTTAAGATTCCAGATATGCACAAAGATTGTACGGTAATCGAAATATGGATTAATTGACATTCCCTGGATTTTAAATTAGTTTTTGGTCAGGAATTCAAGCACCAGTATGTGTGTGTGTTTCCCTGTGTAGTTAAGCAGACTTATGAATGTATGTGTCTGTGTGATGTGTGATGTGTTGTGATGTGTGATGTGTGTGTGTTTCAGGAGCTAAAGCAGCGTCTGGGTCACAGACTGCAGCTCACAGACCTTCTCATCAAGCCGGTGCAGCGCATCATGAAGTACCAGCTCCTCCTCAAGGTGAACCCTTCAGGCAGCTAGTAAAGTATCCTTCATAACCCCAGCTAGCTAACACCCCACCAGATAGTAATGTAGCCTTCATAACCCCAGCTAGATAACACCTTTAGCAGATAGTAATGTAGCCTTCATAACCCCAGCTAGATAACACCTTTAGCAGATAGTAATGTAGCCTTCATAACCCCAGCTAGCTAACACCTTTAGCAGATGGTAATGTAGCCTTCATAATCCCAGCTAGATAGCACCCTAGCAGCTAGTAATGTAGCCTTCATAACCCCAGCTAGCTAACACCCTAGTGGCGTTCATGAAATATTTAAGTTGAGGTCACTGTCAACAACGTGACAAGTACAAATAATTGTCTCCTATGTTTGAACCCCATCCAGGATTTCCTCAAGTTTTCCAAGAAGGCTGGAGTAGATACTGTTGAGTTGGAGGTGAGGCCAACTCCACTGATTGACTGGACTTTATGCACATACAATATCTGATGTGTCTTTATCGGATCCGTTTCTGAAGTTATTATTATTATTGCACAGTTCTTTGGCACCTGTCTCTGTCATACTGTGAGCACTGTGGTCGTCTCATCCTTGATTATCTGCAGTAATACTGTAAACACTGCTTGTATGTTGGATAAAAGCATACAAAATTGTCAATTGTAAGGATGAATACATGTGGTTGGTGGTCCTCACTCTGTCTGAAGTCCTGCTTCAGTTCCAGTGTGTCAGTGTTCCCCTCTATGCTCTCAGAAAGCAGTGGAGGTGATGTGTGTCGTGCCCAAAAGATGCAACGACATGATGAATGTGGGTCGACTGCAAGGCTTTGAGGTGAGGCCCAACAATGTTTTAAATGGAAGTGATGTGGTGCTGATTCAACATCACATCGAAAGCACCTTTTAGTGAAATCAATACCTAATGCCATATTCACTTTTGTCAAACGAAATTTTAAGTGTCTGCTGGTATCTGAGCGTCCAGCAGATGTCAGCATCTCCCTTAATCGAGCCTGGTTCACAACAGTTTCTCACGGTTCTGTCCTGCCCTCTCCGCAGAGGGTGGGCAGGGCAAGACATACTCCTTTTGTACCATCTGTGTTCTGATTAGTTTAGCTTTTCTAAACTTTTGTGTCTGGAAAAAAACTATAGTATGTTCCAGGAGTGTTCATATGAATCGGTCTGCTCCTCTCCTTCCTGTCCAGGGGAAGATTGTAGCCCAGGGCCGTCTCCTTCTTCAGGACACATTCATGGTGTGCGACCAGGACAGTGGACTTCTCTCCAGGATGAAGGAGAGGAGGGTCTTCCTCTTTGAGCAGATAGTCATCTTCAGCGAGCCGCTGGATAAGAAGAAGGGCTACTCCACCCCCGGCTATCTCTTCAAGAACAGCATCAAGGTGATAGCTGTTGGCTACGGTAGTGATGTAGTACTCCACACTGTTAGCATACATACTGTGACCACACTGTGGTCAGCTGGCCAAACGAACAACCAGACAAACCTCAGAAGCAGAAGATGTCAACACTGATAATAATGTAAAGTTGTCCTATACTTACAAGACCTCCTCTCCACTCTCTGCCTGTCTGCCTGTCTGCCTGTCTGCCTGTCTGCCTGTCTGCCTGTCTGCCTGTCTGTGTCTGCCTGTCTGCTTCTGTCTGTCTATCTGTCTATCTGTCTGTCTGTCTGTCTGTCTGTCTGTCTGTCTGTCTGTCTGTCTGTCTGTCTGTCTGTCTGTGTCTGCCTGTCTGTCTGTCTGTCTGTCTGTCTGTCTGTCTGTCTGCCTGTCTGCCTGTCTGCCTGTCTGTGCCTGTCTGCCTGTCTGTGCTTGTCTGCCTGTCTGTGTCTACCTGTCTGTGTCTGCCTGCCTGTCTGTGTCTGCCTGTCTGTGTCTGCCTGTCTGCCTGTCTGTCTGCCTGTCCAGGTGAGCTGGCTGGGTCTGGAGGAGAGCCCAGACGACACGTCTAAGTTCACGCTGACGTCACGCTCCTCTAGTGGTGCGCTGGAGAACTTTGTTCTGCAGTCCCCCAGCTCTGCCGTCAGCCAGGTGTGGATCCACCACATCAGCCAGATCCTGGAGAACCAACGCAACTTCCTCAACGGTAACCGAGCTCACGCCGTCCACGTTCTCCACATTAGGATGACCAATATTGGCTGATGATTCAATTCATCTCTCATTATCTTTACGTCTTCTTCACTATCTCTCTCTCCATCTCTCTTCCTCACCCCTCCCTCTCTTTCGCTTTCTCTTTTCTTCACTCTGTCCCCTCTCTCTCTTCCCCCTCTCGCTCTCTCTCTCCCACCCATCTCTCTCCCCCCCCCTCTCTCTCTCCCACCCATCTCTCCCCCCCCCCCCTCTCTCTCTCCCACCCATCTCTCTCCCCCCCTTTCTTTCTCTCCCACCCATCTCTCTCCTCCCCCCCCTGTCTCTCTCCCCCCTCTTTCTCTCCATTCTTCTCCCCAGCTCTGACATCCCCTATTGAGTACCAGAAGAACCACGTGGGCGGCGGCGGCGGCGCAGGAGCGCCCCCTAGCGGCAGCATCTGCTCCGGCTCTGTCCTGGCCGGGGGGTCGTCCCTGTGCGGCCCCCGCTCCCGAGCCTCCCGCATCCCCCAGCCCTCCTCCCGCCTGCCCCAGCCCGTCCACCACCACCATCCCCCGGGCCCCGAGGGGCCCGACAGGACAGCAGGTACGTGGCCCCCCCACCTGCAGCCCCCTCCTGCCAGCCCCCACCCCCCTGAGGCCAGAGGGGGGGACCTGGATCCCGCGGCCCCCATGATGAGGGTCCTGGATGGCCCCCCCTGCAATGGCATGGTGTCTGGTGCAGATGGCAGCCCCAAACAGGGGCACAAAGACCCCCCTCTAAACCCCCTCCCACAGATGCCTGTGGCCCCGCTGAACACCAACCCCAGGGTTGGGACTGTCTCTCCCTTTCAATCCCCCGTGTCCCCTGGAGGTCTTGGGAAGGACAGTCCCATTGCGAGTAGCCCAACCCAGAAAGGCCCCTCTTACTGGGCCTCAGGCCCGGCCTCCCCAGCCAGCAGGCCTGGTTCCTTCTCCTGGCCCAGTGATGGTGGGGACTCCCTGGGATGGGGGAGCCATGGTTACAGCCACCATCGCCGCCAGTCTGCACACAGCAAGGACATAGACCGGATGAGCACCTGCTCATCTACCAGTGAGCAGTCCATACACTCCATCCAGAGCAACGGGGTAAGCGCCCTACCTGAGGCCCAGGCTTCAGTTCGGCCTTGTGCAGTGACTAACTCCAGTACTAGCACATGCCCTGGTTAACAGCTGAACCAGCACGCCACCTGGCTAACCACAGCGCTAGCACACACCCTGGGTCTGTACCGCTACAGGACTACCAAAACCCCTGACAAACTAAAGCTAAGTTTGTCTGTGTATGTTGACTCTCTGCCCTTCTACTCTGCTCACTGTGAGTTGACTGTTGAACTTTTAACTCTTTATTACTAACATTTTCTGCTAATGAATTTTTAAATGTTACATCAAAGGGTTTTTCACCGCCGTGCAAGAAATATTCTGAAGTGACATTTGCTTCATCAGCAATGTTTTGAAGAGGATCTCACAGAGGAAGTATAGACAGATGTCATTTCCTGTTTGCTGTGGTTAGGCTTTTGTCCATCTTGTTTACTTGTTTTTTAGTGGGTTTACACCAGTTCTCTGCAGTCTGACCTTGTCAGTAAGGCCACGTGCCTGGAGTGTCTTTCTGCTGGACACCATGTCTGTAGTAAGAAAGAATCATTTGTAGATTATGCTTTTATCAGACGCTTTCATCCAAAGAGAGATTCAGGGACGATTTGAACCTGCAACCTCTTGACATGCAGTTGAATGCTTTAAACACTGAGCTAAACCTAAACCCCCAGAAACATGCTGTAATGAAAATGTCTCCTCCTCTCAGTCCTTTCTCAGAAGAGCCTTCTCTGTCCAGACACTAACCATGCTACCTTCCTCTAACCTGCACTCCACGCGTCATGAGCTTGCTAAATAGGACATAGACATATAGCTATTGTGCAAAAATACCCTCCTGTTCCAGCTTTCCAAATCTTTCTTCCTCTCGATTTTCGGGCCTTGGTAACAAACATTTTTTCTATGACACCGTGCAAGCATTCACTCCCCTCCTCCTTCCCTCCTGTCCCCTCCTCCCTCCCTCCCTCCCGTCCCCTCCTCCTCCCCTCCCCTCCCCTCCTCCCCTCCTCCTCCCCCCCTCCCCTCCTCCTTCTCTCCTGTCCCCTCCTCCCTCCCTCCCTCCCGTCCCCTCCTCCCTCCCCTCCCCTCCCCCCCTCTCCCCTCCTCCCCTCCCCTCCCCCAGAGTGAAAGCAGCAGCAGCAGCGGTGTGTCCACCATGCTGGTGACCCAGGACTACGCCGCGTTGAAGGAGGATGAGATCAGCGTCCTCCAGGGGGAGGTGGTCCAGATGCTGGCCAGCAACCAGCAGAACATGTTCCTGGTGTTCCGCGCCGCCACCGAGCAGGGCCCGGCGGCCGAGGGCTGGATCCCCGGCCACGTGCTTGGACACACCTCCCCCGTCTCCCCCGAACATCCCGAAGGCACCGTCAAGTAAGAGCCCACAAACCCAACAAACGTGAATGTTGTCCACCGCTTCACCGTCACCAGGTGGTCTGTACTGGGGAGGGCTGTGGTGTTACGGTATCAGAAGGTGCCTCTTCTCACTCTGGCTGTTTTGGTGCCGGTCAGAAAATGGTCGTCGTGGCACACGGCCCTCCGTTTGAGGAGGAAGACAGAGAAGAGAGACAAGGACACCGCCAAGGAGAACGGCTACCGTAGATCTCACAACAGTCTGGCTACTAAAGTGTCTGTCAAGGTAGATTGGAAAGCCCAACGTTTTCCACTTGAGCCTTTGAAACTACATGAGTTGAACTATACATTCATTCTAGTGATAGCAGATTGTAGTATTTGTTCAATATTCAGCTACTCATATTTATCTTATTTTATGTTCTTTTATTACCTTTTTAGCTTCTGAATCCCAACTACATATATGATGGTAAGTTGCCATATCTGTGTCATTGCATGGGTTGAATTAAAAACGTTGGCAGTGCTGGTTGGATTAGGATTAACGGAGATTGTATCATGCCCAATCCGATATTGCAAACATGCTTTTTCCAAACTTTGCCTTGTTCATCTTAGTTCACATCTGACCCTGCTATGTGGACTCTGCTATAGTTTAGTTCTGACTCAGTGCCTCCATAATTCTGCCTCGGCTGTACTCTCAGCTCTGCTTCATCTTTCTTTCCAGCAGTTCCTCTACTCTGCCTCATCTCTGTGTCTCTCCCTTCAGCTCTGCCTCTGTAGTGTGCCTCATTCTCTGCTCCTCCTTGCAGACTCCACTCTCTCATCTCTGCCTCTATCCCTCCAGCAGTCTCCATCCTGCCTCATCTCTGCCTCACCTCTGCCTCTCTCCCTCCAGCAGTGCCTCCAGAGTTCCTCCTGCCTCTGAGTGACGTGGTATGCGCGTGCCGAGAGAGCGTCACTCTCAGGGGGAAGGTGTGTGGCCTCCCCCGAGCCGCCGTGTCCTGGAGAGGGCCTGACCACACGCCGCTGCCCAGCAACGGACGCTTCTGCCTGGGGCACAGGTGAGCAGCAGGCATAGTCACTGGCAGTCCTGCCACACTGCTTCTAAAGTGCTGTACATTCACAACAGCGCTTATCAGAGCTTCGGCATGCAGAATTATGTTTTTGACTTCCTCAAAGTACTTGCTAAACAGAAATCGTCTTAATCAAGTCGCTTCAATTAATAATCAGTTAATCATCAATTCATCTCAATCTCTCATGTGGTAGACTAAATGCTTCAGTGTTTTGGGGTCTTTTCTCGTGACCTCTGACCTCCCGGCCCCTAACAGTGACACCGGTGAGGTCACCTTGGAGATCCTGGAGGTGTGTGAGGAGGACGGGGGGGTGTACACCTGCATCGCCAGCAGTGCAGCGGGAACCACGTCCTCCTCCGCCAGGCTCCGAGTGTCAGGTGAGACGAAGTCCTGGTCCCCTAACCCGCAGACTAGTCTGCTCCTCTAACCAGTCTGAAAGGAGTTCTGCTCCTCTAACCAGTCTCTGAAAGGAGTTCTGCTCCACTAACCAGTCTCTGAAAGGAGTTGTGCTCCACTAACCAGTCTCTGAAAGGAGTTCTGCTCCTCTAACCAGTCTCTGAAAGGAGTTCTGCTCCTCTAACCAGTCTCTGAAAGGAGTTCTGCTCCTCTAACCAGTCTCTCAAAGGAGTTCTCCTCCTCTAACCAGTCTCTGAAAGGAGTTCTGCTCCACTAACCAGTCTCTGAAAGGAGTTCTGCTCCTCTAACCAGTCTCTGAAAGGAGTTCTGCTCCTCTAACCAGTCTCTGAAAGGAGTTCTGCTCCTCTAACCAGTCTCTGAAAGGAGTTCTGCTCCTCTAACCAGTCTCTCAAAGGAGTTCTCCTCCTCTAACCAGTCTCTGAAAGGAGTTCTGCTCCACTAACCAGTCTCTGAAAGGAGTTCTGCTCCTCTAACCAGTCTCTGAAAGGAGTTCTGCTCCTCTAACCAGTCTCTGAAAGGAGTTGTGCTCCTCTAACAAGTCTCTGAAAGGAGTTCTGCTCCACTAACCAGTCTCTGAAAGGAGTTCTGCTCCTCTAACCAGTCTCTGAAAGGAGTTCTGCTCCTCTAACCAGTCTCTGAAAGGAGTTCTGCTCCACTAACCAGTCTCTGAAAGGAGTTGTGCTCCACTAACCAGTCTCTGAAAGGAGTTCTGCTCCACTAACCAGTCTCTGAAAGTAGTTCTGCTCCACTAACCAGTCTCTGAGTTTCTCTAACATACTTTAATGTGCCTGTACACATGGTCATGCACGCTAAGTTAAATCAAATGCATCTACGTACATGTGTATACCAAATATTTTTTAACAGAACGCTTCTTTGTAGATGTCAACAACATTGGGAGAGACGTTCTTTGGAAGACCAACTTTGAGTTGTTCTACACTGAGACCACGGAACTGGGCAGGTAAAACAAATACTTTTACAGCTTTTTTATAGTATAGTGAAAAAAAAAATTCCCAGATGTTTATGACATTAGTCACTTTACATTTATCACCCAGCCATGTTACAGTCATTGTGTTTATACTCTCCATCTGCCAATCACGACTACTTTATATAGTTATTTTCTAGTATGTATATTTTTCTATGTGGAGGGACAGTGGTCAGTAGCATTCCCCTGACCCTGACCCTGACCTTGCAGGGGCAGGTTCTCGGTGACCCGGCGCTGTGACCAGTGTGGCGGCTGGGGCAGCGTAGCGGCTAAGCACGTGAACAAGCGTCTGCAGCGGCGGGAGCAGGTGCAGCGGGAGGTGCTGCTCCTGCAGGAGCTGGAGCACCCCCACCTGGCCAGGCTGCTGGACACCTACGAGACCCCCACCAGCTACGTGCTCATCCTGGAGATGTACGCACCTGCCTGCCTGGGGGGGGGGGGGGGAGGGTAGCAGACGAAGCGGGGGCAGGGGTGGGAGGGTTGAAACCAACCACTGAACATTCTGGTGTTGGGGATGAGGGCTGGTGTTGGGGATGAGGGTTAGGTGCATTGGGTTGACCAGTGTTTGGTGTGCTGGGTTGACCAGTGTTTGGTGTGCTGGGTTGACCAGTGTTTGGTGTGCTGGGTTGACCAGTGTTTGGTGTGCTGGGTTGACCAGTGTTTGGTGTGCTGGGTTGACCAGTGTTGGTGTGCTGGGTTTGACCAGTGTTTGGTGTGCTGGGTTGACCAGTGTTGGTGTGCTGGGTTTGACCAGTGTTGGGTTGATGGTTGTTGGCGTGTGCCGTGTGTGCAGGGCTGACCAGGGCCGCCTGCTGGACCACATCGTGAGCTGGGGCAGCCTGACGGAGGAGAGGGTGGCTCTGTACCTGAGAGACATCCTGGAGGCCCTGTGCTACCTGCACAGCTGCAGGGTAGCCCACCTTGACCTGAAGGTAGCCCAGCCTCCCTCACTTACCCACACTAACCCTCACACAACATCCATGTTTACCAGCCCTAATGAGAAAAATCATTTACGAGGGAAAAGGGTTGATGTGGGTGTGGCAACCCTAACAGCCCCCCCCTCAACGTATTAATTCACTGTCTGTCTGTGGGTGAGTATTTTAGTTTGACCCTGTGTTGCGTCTGTGGAACCCCCTCCACAGCCAGAGAACATTGTGGTAGAAAACACCTCCGTTCTTCCCGTGGTCAAGCTGACGGACTTTGGCGACGCGGTCCAGCTGGACTCCTCCCAGCACGTCCACCCTCTGTTGGGCAGTCCCGAGTTCTCCTCCCCTGAGCTGGTCCTGGGCCTGCCTGTCTCTCTGACCTCTGACCTCTGGAGCCTGGGTGTGTTGACCTACGTGCTGCTGAGCGGTGCCTCCCCCTTCCTGGACGACAGCGTGGAGGAGACCTGCGTCAACATCTGCCGCCTGGACTTCAGCTTCCCTCCGGACTACTTCTCCGGGGTGAGCCGGGCGGCGCGGGACTTTGTGCGCCTGCTGCTGCAGGCGGAGGCGGGGCGAAGGCCCTCGGCGGACGCTTGCCTGCAGGAGCCCTGGCTGCAGCCGCACGCCGGGCCCCGCCCCCCCGGCCACCTGGACACGTCCCGCCTGGTGTCCTTCATGGAGCGGAGGAGGCACCTGAACGACGTCCGCCCCGTGGCCAGCATCAAGGCCTTCCTGCACAGCCGACTTCTCAACGCTGTGTGACCGGCCACACCGACCACCGCGTTAATGATCTCATCGTCCCCCAACTCGCCACCAAGGATCCTGCTGCTGCCTGCTGATCCCCCCCCCCCCTCCCTGCCTCCCCTATCCCACAATCCCTCTAAACTCCCCCCTGCCTCCCCCCACCAACTTGCGGAGTCATGGTTTTATCCTGACTTGCAAACAAACAGTTTGAGACTTCTTAAAGACTTGACTAACAGGGAGAAGAAAGCGTTGGGAGGAGCCTATGGTGAAGGACCCTCTTGTTTGGACAGTTTCTTTAAAATAAACGTGTGTTTTCGGTTGAACACAAGAGAAATGTCTTTTTGTAATGAGAGATTACTTTTTGTAAAGATAATGTATAGTAAAGTAACAGAGAACTTTATTCATATCTTGTCAAGAACAGAGGTTCGGAAATGATCAAAACAAGTTGACACCTGAACAGTACAGGTGATGTAGATTAACTTTGGAATAACCTCACATTTACCGGTTGGAGACCAAAATCATGTTTCAGATAAATCGTTGAAAGTCTTGGCCTTGCTTCTTGTGTGGGCCTAGAATCATTTGAAAGATAAACTATTTTAGTGACACTTGTACAACTTATGACAAACAATAAAAGCTTCAACAGCTATTATAAGTCAGATATTTCTTCAGATTTCTAATGCATCAGCCTTACTTTGTAAAGAAAGTGTTCCTGCCTTCATTCTCATTTGAAGACTCACAGTTGCTGCTTCAGCTGAGTGGTTAGGTTGACCAGTGGGAGAACACTTTCATGGGGGTTAAGGATCAGGTGAGGGTTCCGGTGAGGGTTAGGTTTCAGGTTAGGTTTGGGGAAGACTTTGGGTTCAGGTTTAGAAATTGAGGATAGGGTTAAGGTTCATTGTTATGGTTCAGGTAAAGGGGTTAAAGGGTCAGGTTAAGGTTAGGTTTAGGGTTTGGATTAAGAGTTTGGGAATCAGGTTAGGGTTAAGGTTCATGTTTAGGGTTACGGTTGAGAGGTTAGGGTTCAGGTTCATTGCTAGGGTTGCAAGGTTAGGGTTCAAGGGGAAGTAGCTCCCCTTTGCTCTAGTTTTATAGCAGCACTCATTACTAAATTTTATTATCCATGCACTCATACTTTTCACAAATTTCTCATGTGCAATGTTGCAGCTTTAATGTTTATGCAACTATTTATTACGGCTTGTGTTGTAGCAGGATTCTAACAAGGCATGTTCCTGATACTGCAATAGATGTCTGTATTGTGTTACTTTTTCCTGTATTAAGTTCAGTATTAATATATTGAAACCTCAACACGGGTTTCTGAAAATAATGTAAGAATGGTATTTGTAAAGGCACTTATGTTTGTCATTGTTCGATTTTCCTGTAACTATACCAAAGTTAATCATGATTTTTCCCCTCTTGAAACGTGTTACGATTGGATCATGTTAAGTTATGACAACCACACTGAACTTACACATGGCTGTTTGCATTTATTCGTTGTGGCATTATTTATTACTATTGTTAGTCGTTTAGTGCCTGTAACTGAATAATGTAATGAACTTTTAAAACACCACGTTGTGCACAAAGTAGTGATTTGCTGTGCAAGTTGGTTTGGCTTTAGGTTCTGTATTTCGTATGTGTTGATATGATTTGCTTCCTGAGCTAATGTAAGACTTACACGTGTTTGGTTTGGGAGAAAACTTCTCCAGAACTATAATAGTAACAATAATAATTGTAATAAAATAATAATAATAATAATAACAATAAGAATATAAACATTTCAATAACTCTGAGTAAGATGCAACACACACCTCACTCCACCTTCTCTAAGGGAGTTGGCCACTGCAGAGAGAGAGACTGTGGGAGAGGACGCTGTTCAAATGTCCACGAGTGGCTGTAGCTCAGTGGTTAGAGCATTTAACAGCAGAATAAGAGGTCTTAGGTTCAAATCCCCCTCTGTTCGTGGCTTTGAATGAAAGTGTCTGCATAATGAACATGTTGCTGTTGTCATGTCAGAGAAGCTAAGCTCTGAGTGGCTGTGAACTCGTACGTTTGTTATTTATTCATGTGTAAAGCTGTACAGCTAAGAAACTGACTCGGCCAACCTGGATGGCACATCTTCATTTTGTATACGTCATTTTGAATGTTTTACTATGACTTTTGCATGTATATTAATTTGTACAGAAAAAGGAATATTGTGTTTACAGATTACATGATGTATATATTTATTTCTGTCCTCACTTATTTTGCCATTAAACATATGGAACATAACAAATGGGGAGTTTTGTATTTCAGAACATAACCATTGACACATCCCGATGTTAGGTCCTTGTTGTTGTTGTTCTCATGTCACACTAACACCTTGTGCACAAATAACACCTCTGCAAGCTGTGGGAGATCTCAAGGACGATAAGGAGCAACTTTCTGATCTTGTCTCATACCTGCAGCTGTGAGTTCTCCCAAGATGATTCACAGCTTTTTTTTCAGATAGGTGAAGACTGTTTTCTGTTTCCCTAACTTCCTGTATGTCCTCCCTCTGTCTTCTCAAAGGCAGCCCACAGTTTACAACTGCCCCAGGGTTGCCAGGTTTATAACTAGCCCACGGTTATCAAGTTTATAACTAGCCCAGGGTTATCAAGTTTATAACTAGCCCAGGGTTATCAAGTTTATAACTAGCCCAGGGTTGCCAGGTTTATAACTAGCCTAGGGTTATCAAGTTTATAACTAGCCCAAGGTTTCCAGGTTTATAACTAGCCCAGGGTTGCCAGGTTTGTAACAAGCCCAGGGTTGGACAATGTTCATACGTTCCACAGACCAGGGTTAGCAAACACTGAATATGCCAAACTAATGATTCTATTAACAATTTAAATCAAGAGATTTAGGGTCCTTTTGAAACACAGATCTTATTTCAGTGGAGCTCTGCTTACGCACAATCCATCAACAATAGAAACACAAATACGTCAATGACAAAAGATCTCCCCTTTCTTTCATACGTTTTCATCCATACATTATTATACATGACATAGTGTAGTAACTAACATATGCCAGGTGTTTGACACAGTGAGAAAAGCATGTTCACTGTTCCTGGTCGTTGTCATTTGCATGCAGGAAACTGTGAAAGATGGCATACTTATTATGTGCCTCTACCTTATCAGGTGTGAAAACTTCTAAGATTTTCTTAGAATGGAAGCAGAAGCACTTTGCATTAAACTAACCACCGACGTGCAGAGTGGTGTATGAGCTTCCTAACTGACAAACCATGCGTAAATCACAGACAAGCTTAAATGGGTTAAAATATGTATACATCACATTAATGGTTATTTAACTAATAAAAGAAAATAAGGTTAAACGTGGGTGATTACAGGATTTAAGAAGTAAATGAAATAAACTCTGACCTCTATTTCTAATAAAATATGATCATTTTTATAATAAAAGGGTGTTTGAAAGTTAAGACATCACTATCTCAATCTAGAATGTAAGTCGTTTAAAAAGTTGACTTTGTCAAGCTGAAGGAGCTGGAGGGTGATGTGGAACTTCTGAAGCAGGAAATGTTCCAAAAACAATGTGACATGGACAAAACAATGGAATATTGCAAGATAATAGCCAACGTCAGTGAACACTTCAATCACTCCAAAAATATGTATTTCTGTATTTAGCCTTTATTTAGCCAGTCATTAAGGACACTTTCTTATTTACAAAGGCAGCCTGGCCGCTTGAGAGGAAGATGGGAAAGGGCTGCAAGATAAATAAAAAAGAACACATTTAAAAAAAGCTTTAAAAGCTTTTAACGTACACAACAGTAACTACATGCCAAGACGTTAAAGAAGTCACAAGGAGGTAACAGGCAGCAACAGAAAACCTAAAGGCAGAGTCACATGGAGGACACAAGGCTGTATATAGGACACTATATAAGACACACACAAACACATGAAGGCAGTATATAGGAGACTATATAGGACACACACAAACACATGAAGGCAGTATATAGGAGACTATATAGGACACACACAAACACATGAAGGCAGTATATAGGAGACTATATAGGACACACACAAACACATGAAGGCAGTATATAGGAGACTATATAGGACACACACAAACACATGAAGGCAGTATATAGGAGACTATATAGGACACACACAAACACATGAAGGCAGTATATAGGAGACTATATAAGACACACACAAACACATGAAGGCAGTATATAGGAGACTATATAAGACACACACAAACACATGAAGGCAGTATATAGGAGACTATATAAGACACACACAAACACATGACATACCCACAGCAAAGCACTAGGGGATACAAACAAAGTGAAATATCTCAAAAAGAACATGTGGACAGGAAATAGTTCAGTAGGTGTGAAAACATGTGTCTGTGACTACATTCTTGATTGAACCTTTAATGGCAGACAGGGTGACACATTTATCAAAGTTTCAGAAAGTTTTGTCAGGTTTTGTTCCAGCCAGTGGCTGCAACAGACATGTTGACACACCAAGAGAGGTTTCAGATTCAGGGACTTTTAACTGAATACAGTTTACTCTATGTATGGTTCTTTTCTTAGAGATTACAAGTGAAAGGTTTGTCTTTGGATTTGTCCTGAATTGATTATATTGAGTGGTTATCATCATGGAATATAAATATTCTTCACCTCTGGCACACTGTAGCAGGCAGATAACACTGTGTTTCCGGATCTTCACTTATCTAGGTGGCCTACCAAGCCAACCACTCAATCATTTCCTGTCAGACTACATTCACACTACAGTGTATATGGCCCCAGACTGCGAGATGGTTCATGCTAACCTGTGGTAAAGGTTGTTTAACCCTGAACCAGCATTGCATTCAATGTTTGGCTTCAACTCATGTTCTTTTCGTCTTTTTTATGTTCAGCCCTTGGAGATGTATGCTCTCAGCACCCCTAAAAATAATAATAAAAAAATGAAAAGTATTATTGTTTATTATCATTTGATGTTGGTAGTTCATGAAGAAAGGGACATCTTTAGTTTTTTCATTCATTCAATATTTTGCTGAAAAATACATAAATGTATTAATTGTTATCCAGTGAAATTAGAGATTAAATTAGCAAGGTGGTTTAGCACTTTTGCAAGGCACTGCATTCATGTTACATTCTCATTGGGGGCTGAGCACCCCTAAAGATCTGATCCTAGAATCGCCCCTGGTGAAGGGTTTCTCTGGCAGACGCTTTTATCGAAAGCGCCGTCCAAACAGGGCACATAAAGTAGGCCTACGGTCGAAAATTAAGGATCAGAAGTTCTAGCAGTATTTTGGATGTCAGCATTAGGAACGATGTGTTTTTCCCAAGAACAGTATAGGCCTACGTGTACAATTTCAGAGAGGAAGCAATGCAGGATATCCTTGACAGTTACAAACTCGGGTAGGCCTACGTGTTTGAGTAGCCTTGGCCTTTATTTATTTGCGATGGAAAAAGCGTTTATGTAAATGTCAGTTTAGGTTCATGATTGGTAAAAGATCAAAAAACCGCATCGCATCTGTTGTACCTATTTGAGTTTGAAAATGTGTTGATGCAAATGTCTGCATGTGTTTGTGATTGTATTAGGCTACACCTTGTGTTCACTTTGAGCTGTGTAGTTTGCCTACATTGGTTACTCAAGCAAACAATCTGAAGAACCTTTGAAGAAGAAGATGATTGCTGACCCACAATTTTCCTCCACAGAAAGTTATGTAGGCTAACATAACATCAGCACATTTTCCCTCCTTCCCTAAAATACAGTCCAAAACTTTATCTGAACAGCTCTATCATACAGGCGTGTTGGAAGTCTCATTTTCTGAACCTCGGCTCTGAGTGCGGGTGTTTCGTACCACGTGCTTACAGAACAGATTTTTCGATAACACGAGACGGAGGCGATTTCTAAATTTTTCTCCGACAAACGCATAGATGACTGGATTGACACAGCAGTGGGTCAGAGCAATAATCTCTGTCACCTGTAAAACCGCATTCACCCGCGCAGACATTTCACAGCTGTTCACTATGTTAAACATCTGCAGTGTGAGGAAAAACACCGCCACGTTGTACGGTACCCAGCAGATTACAAACATACAAACTATCCCGAGGATGAGCTTCATAGCCCTGTCCTTTTTGGAGTTACGTGACCTCTGTAACACGACCAGAATGCAAACGTAGCAGTACACCATAACAGGCAGGCAAACGAACAGGCTCACAGCGTTTTCGGCAAAGTTGCGGTACATTTTCCACGACGTCGCCGCGTCTTCTGGGTAGTGCGTCTGACAACTGAAGGTGCCGTCCTCGTCTTCGGTTAATTGTGCGAAAACGACCTGCGGCAGCGCGGCAGCAACAGACAGAGCCCAGATGATGACGCTCGCCGCGGTCCCGTAGCGCAGGGTCCTCGCTCTCATGGCCGCCACAGCGTGGACGATTGCCAGGTAGCGATCCACGCTCATCAGAGTTACAAACAAGGTGCCGCTGTAGAGGCCCAGCTGGTACGCACCGGACATCACCTTGCAGAGCCCGTCCCCAGAATACTGCTGCTGCAGGGAGGCCCAGAGCGGCAGCGTGAGGACGACAACCAGGTCCGACAGAGCCAGGTTAAGCAGACACACGTCCGTCATGGACTTGAGTTTGATATAGCGGATGAGAACCCAGAGAACGGCGACGTTCCCCGTCAGTCCCAGACAGAATACCAGATAGAGGACGATCATCTGGTAGGAACCCTGCACCAGGCCGGGATTGGTGTCACAGGGCATGGTGGAGGAGTAGTAGTCATAGTCCTCGTTGTTCTGGGTGACCAGGGAGGACTCGGTGGTAAACATTTTGCTGGTTAGGAGAAAGATAGCATTTAAACAGTTAAACCATGTCAAGGTTGTGGTGAAAGACATCATTAAAGTTAAAGCTGAGACATTAATTTCTGTTTCATAACATGAATACTGTGACCCAGTTCTGAAGCCATGCGTCTTTTTGTGCATGATAGATATTCTCATGAATCTCCCTTGAAGGCCAGCTAAATCCCAACCTGGATCGATCACATCTCACAATTCTATGCCCTTATGAAGTGTACTGGATGTCTTATGATGACTAAAACCGAGACAAAAAGTGACATTCAAAACTCCCTAAACAATAGGCTAACTGTTCAGACGTCTTCCAGGAAATGGTTTGAAAATCCCCTTAAATCACATTAAAAGGATTGCTTAGCATCTGGCAATACTCTGCTTACCCCTCAGCATCCTAGGAGGGGTAGATAAGTTATTTTATACCTTGCTATGTCCTAACTGGGTAAAAGAGATTGCAGCAACTTTGATTGTTTCAACAGGTCACACTGACTCAATGCACGCATATTGTATCCTATCCTGTGTCCAAACACTACTGATCAGATTTGGGCTTTAGATTCTGTTTTAGATTCTTTTGGCATAAAAATGTTTTCAGCTCCTGAATAACGTTTTCAGTTCATTTGCATTGTTATCTGTTTCCCGACTAAGTGAAAGGTTTCCCAGGAACTCTTACTGTTGTAATGTGATAGTCTAAGTGTGTTCAGTCCCAAAAAGTGTTTTGATATAGAAATGGTGTTTTACTAGTCAGTGATTTCATGTTTACTGTAGTAGCTCACTGCCTAAATACCAGCCTTAAACAGTTCATACTGACACAATACATCTACCGTATGCTTCCACATACTACTGACAAGAATGCATTATATTCAGTTTAGGAGACGTTTGTTTTTTTTATTGCTTTAAAGTGCTTTTCAGCTCCTGAATAGCGTTTTCAGTGTAGATATAAATAACTTCAGTAGATTGATCTGCTCAAATGTGTACCCAGGACCTGTGGGTTGTGTTTGTGACCAAACTCTTAACATGTTCCTCCGCTGTACCCATCCCTGTACTGTCATCTTCACCACATACTCTAACCCTAGCCCTAACTCCTGAAGTTACACCTGCAGGACCCTGTGTCTGCGGTTCACAACCACACACATACACACACACACACACACACAGTCAAGAACACAAACCACACACACACACAGTCACAAATAAATACCACACACACAGTAACAAACACATACCACACACAGTAGCAAACACATAGCACACACACACACAGTCACAAACACATACCACACACACACAGTCACAAACACATACCACACACAGTAACAAACACATACCGCACACAGTAGCAAACACATACCACACACACCACACTAAAAGAAGTGAAGATAAGTGACTTACACCTTATTCAGTTGTTTCTCTGCGCACAGTAGAAGTGATGTATCTGAAGAGAACGGCTAAACTAAATACTTCTTCACCTGTGTACACATATTGCTGGCTTCTTGTGTATTCTGGTAAAGTGTGCTCTTGCAGAGTGTGAGGTGTGAATGTGGTTTCCTGTAATGGCCTGCACGCGCTTGCAGCAGAAGGGAATCAGTGGGGAACTGGAAACTTTGAGCATCAGAATATTGCCTAAATGTTTTTTGATACAGAGCAATGATGTTTCAGGCGTTGTGGTCCATCTCAGTGATACTTGAACGTAATTAGACTAAATGTTTCCAATGGGCATTGCCAGTGACGTCAGACTTAAGGATGGGTCCATTGATGCACCAAACTGATTATTTCCTTCTAGACGTTTGAGCAGGAACTCCAACACACAAAGGTGTTTATAATCATGTGTCATAAACATAATTCAAGTTATGAGTCATAACTTCCCTGTTCACATTTGAACATGAATGTAAAGACAAAAATGTAATCAAGGAACCCAGCTAAGTGGTTAGATGATCTGACTGCTGATCTAGAGATTTGGATCAAAGCGTCTACTTATTGAATATATCCTCATTCATTGAACTGGTAAACATGAATGTAAAATATGTCAGCTATCACAGAATGCACTGCGGGTACACACACACATTCTCGAATATGTAGTGGCTTACAACGTGAATGATTGTCTCTCCACTAGGGGGCGCACAACACCAGACCCAAACCAGTACATTTGTACACAGTTGTTTAGAAAAAGTCTAATCTGTACTGGGAGTATTAGACAACCGATTGCGAAATATGTTGGTCAACACCCATGAAACTTTAGGCTGATAAACTTTGATAAATGAAATGTTAGAGGTTTCCTTGTCGATCACATTGGGCCCGGTTGATGGTGAGTAAAGCACTTATGAAACAGTGAAAGTAACCTGACGTGCCAGCACATGAACTGTGACAGTGGAGGATGTATTACACGTGTGTGCTTCTTAAGAAGCTGCGCAGCATCGCTCCTCTCGTGTCCTCACCATCAGTTAACATATTTATTCATAAAAATAATCATATTTATTACCATTTGACATCTGAAAAAGACCATAGCACAAACAAAAGTGTAAATACACAGCACTCGTGTATGATTATGTCTTGTGACCTTGTATTCATTTCAGCTGCCTCAGTGAGAGTGTTGAACACACTCACAGTTCTTTTTGTAGGCTATTTTTCTACATCCTGAAACATTGTGGTTGACCCGTTAAAAAGCAAGTTTCACACTACAGAAGACCAAACACTGAGTAAGAACAACAAACACAAATGACAATAAGCTAATTAATAACCCGACCCCCGCAAACTGTTGAATAGTAGGCCCGAATACTGAAAATATCACTTAAAACTATTCACAGTTTTTTTCACAGTTTTACTGTGGAAACGTTTTGTTTCCACAGTATTTAAAAGCAAACGATTATTATTATCTATTTATTTTCGTTTTCTTTCCAGCTCAAGCCACGATGGTCGTCATGTCAGACGACTTGGACAACACTGAGCTTCTTCGGTCTGACAGCTCGCTCGTTGCAGACGGCGGGAAAACCCCCGGCAACCAAGCCCTCAACTGCCTCTGAACACGACTCCTGAACTTCTGTCCTGCAAAAGCGTAGATGATGGGATTCAAACAGCAGTGAGAGAAAGCGATGGTCTCTGTCCACTGCAAAGCCAGGTCGACGCTATTGGAAACGTCACAGTCAGCCGAAACAACCGCTATGGTTTGCAGATAGTGCAGGAAGATCACCGTGTTGTACGGGGTCCAGAAACAGAAGAACGCAACAATTATGATGAAGATGAGTTTGATGGCTTTGTGCTTCTTGACGGTTTTGATGTTGGCCAAGATGGGGATAATTCTAGAATAGCAGACCCCCATGATCAGGAGAGGGAGGAGGAGTCCCAGGATGTTCATCTCCAGGTAGCTAAACTGGCGCCACGTGGTCTCCGGGGGAAACTCCTGTCCACACCGCCCTTCCTCCACCCGCGTGAAGGTGAGGGTGGGGAGAGAGGCGCACAGGCTGGCCAACCACACCAACACAGAGAGGACGGCCCCCACCCGGACAGACCGGAGCCTGGCCACGGAGTGGGTGTGAAGAATGACCACATAGCGGTCAACACTCATGGCCACCATGAAGAAGATGCTGCCGTAGAAACCAATGTTGTGGAATCCCGTGACCAAGCGACACAGGAAGTCCCCAAAGGACCAATCGGAGGCGGCGGCGTAATGGGCCATAAACGGCAAGGACAGGATGAAGAGCAGGTCGGCCAGGGCCAGGTTGAACAGGCAGATGTCCGTCAAGTTGATCTGGTTGGGGTTTAGCAGCACACACACCACCACGCTGTTGCCCACGGCGCCCAGGAGGAACACCAGGCTGTAGAGGACAGGCAGGAACACCAGGCTGTAGAGGACAGGCAGGAACACCAGGCTGTAGAGGACAGGCAGGAACACCAGGCTGTAGAGGACAGGCAGGAACACCAGGCTGTAGAGGACAGGCAGGAACACCAGGCTGTAGAGGACAGGCAGGAACACCAGGCTGTAGAGGACAGGCAGGAACACCAGGCTGTAGAGGACAGGCAGGAACACCAGGCTGTAGAGGACAGGCAGGAACACCAGGCTGTAGAGGACAGGCAGGAACACCAGGCTGTAGAGGACAGGCAGGAACACCAGGCTGTAGAGGACAGGCAGGAACACCAGGCTGTAGAGGACAGGCAGGAACACCAGGCTGTAGAGGACAGGCAGGAACACCAGGCTGTAGAGGACAGGCAGGAACACCAGGCTGTAGAGGACAGGCAGGAACACCAGGCTGTAGAGGACAGGCAGGAACACCAGGCTGTAGAGGACAGGCAGGAACACCAGGCTGTAGAGGACAGGCAGGAACACCAGGCTGTAGAGGACAGGCAGGAACACCAGGCTGTAGAGGACAGGCAGGAACACCAGGCTGTAGAGGACAGGCAGGAACACCAGGCTGTAGAGGACAGGCAGGAACACCAGGCTGTAGAGGACAGGCAGGAACACCAGGCTGTAGAGGACAGGCAGGAACACCAGGCTGTAGAGGACAGGCAGGAACACCAGGCTGTAGAGGACAGGCAGGAACACCAGGCTGTAGAGGACAGGCAGGAACACCAGGCTGTAGAGGACAGGCAGGAACACCAGGCTGTAGAGGACAGGCAGGAACACCAGGCTGTAGAGGACAGGCAGGAACACCAGGCTGTAGAGGACAGGCAGGAACACGCGGCCGAACGCCTGCACGCTGGAGTTGTTGCATGGTGCATGGAGGTCCTCTTCCTCGTAGTAGTCTGAGTAGTCGCCTGTGAAGACATCGCACCCACAGTCATTGTTATCTGCTTACACAGCAACCATGTGCTTCTCTCGCACCGCCTCTCAGAGACAGGGGAGATGGTGTAGCTCAGTGGTTAAAGCAGTTGACTGCAGATCAAGAGACCAGGGCAGGTTCAAATCCCCCCCGCCCGCCTGTGCTCTATGTGTTTTTTTTTTATAAAGGACTCTGCTACATGACCCTCTAGTGAAAAGAAGATTTAGAGAGCCAGTCATGGTTGTGGATTGACACCGACACATCTACAGATGGATCATGAACAAACGATGCACCGTTGTAGAGGCAGTTAACACAGCCTCGCTACATGCATCTCTGACAAATTATTCTGCAGGGTTAGAATAATATTACTGGACAGTTACAGTGAACATTTTTGAAATATTGCATTTCATACATTGATGGAATCACTTAAAACAAATACTCTAATACTGTCGTACCAATAGTTTTTTAATTTAATCTGAGAGCTTATGAACATTGCCTGGTTACAGTTATAATATGTATATATATATATATTATTGTGTATAAGCTCTATGTTCCCCTTGATACAATCACCCCTGGTGACAGTTGCTAATGCATTGTACATGACGCTTTATATGACCCTGGATACTGTCACCCCTGGTGACAGTTGATAATGCATTGCACATGAAGCTCTCTATCACCCTGGTTACAGTCACCGATGGTTACAGATCTGTATCAGTTGTACTCACCAGACATGATGTTCTGTGGGTTTATTTGGATCCAAAGCCTGATGTTATTCTGGTGATGTTAACTCTGTTGTCTGCAGTCTTCTGTCCTCTGTGAAGTGGGGGCAGTTCCCTTTTGAGTGGCATGCCTCACTGCTAGTGACATTTCCTGTATCGGCTACATCAAATAAATTTGTAGTAAAAAAAGAAGAAAAACACAATGTAAAAATACTTTCAATAAAGTTACAGACTCTCAAATGTTAAGTGTAGTAATAAGTATTTTGTTAGCAGACACATTTTCTCCAAAGCTACGTACAAACTCCTGATCTGATCAGAATGAATATTTGACTCAAACCAAACTCAGAACAAACAGAAGATAGATGAATAATGTTGTTATAGAAGGAGACTGTTTTTAGTCAGTGAACATGTCTGTAGATATATCTCTATTTAGAGACTTCAGTGTACATATCAGGCACGACAAGAATCTTCAGTACGACAAGAATATCAGAACTGCACTTTTTGGGGCATTTTTGCCTGTATGGTTTATTTCAGACAGAGACAGTGTGGAGAGGACAGGAAATGAGAGAGAGGGGATGACGAGCAGTACAGGGTCAGGGCCGGACTCGAACAGAGACCACCGCAGTGAGCTTTAGCCTGGTGCGTACCCTAGTCCGGTGAGCTCCAGGGCGCTCACAGCTATACTTCTGAAGTGACAAATTGTTCCGGATCATTTGTCACCTGCTAAATCTGTAAAACTACTGCTGCAAATGATAGTTTCTTGTGAAGTTGACCATCGGCTGAGGTTTCAAAAAACATAACAGTCCAACACTGCCCTCTGGTGGTGGGAGAGTACTTCACAGCTGCAAACTGAATGTTTGAACATGGTCACCATTGCCTATAGGGGCGGGGCTTCTATGAATATTTAGAGTAAAGTATTCTGGGACCAGGTATTTAAATTGAAATATTTGAATATGGAGTGGTCCTAATTGTACACAATGTAGACTATTATTTACACCATCAGATTTTACCTTGCATCAGGAAAAGGCTGAAATTACATTTTGCACTCTATGGAAATACGGAACCCACATGAACTAACCTACACAGAAAACGTTATATTAGTAATCATAGGATATTTATTACAATCCACTTTTTCATACCTACGTAAATTTATAATGAAGTTTACACGGAATGTGTGCTTGTGTCAGCCCTGTGCAGCGCTGGTAGAGAAGGCTACTGAGAGCTGGTTGTAGCGCTCTCCAGCTGGTGCAGGACGGCTGAACCGGGGAAGGATTCCCGGCGAGCGTGATTGACATGAGAGTGCTGACGAAGGCGGGCAGTTTGCTAGTGGAATTGGAACGACCGACACGGATTATTTTGAAATCTCCTTGAAAGAAATTATAGAAAATGAAAATATAGACAATTTGTCTTTGATATAATGGTAAGTTGCATTTGTATTAAATGATCCGTGATTGATTATTTTGTAGTTGTGTCCACGCTGATTTTTTCGTAGTTTGCATTTTTGTTTTGCGTTTAAGTAGCCTAGTAACGTCGTGAGAGTAGTGCGTGACACAAGTGTCAAAATAATAAATATACAACTTTCAACAAATCATATTATTACACTCTAACCTATTAACGTGGAGCTACTTTTTTATTAAATGTAATACTGTCGGACTAATCTTTGTTTTTATTATTGTCTTTGCTCTCCTCCTAGGTGATGTGGATATCAATGAGGTTAGTTGTCTGTGCAATGCTGGTGTCCTTGGTGACAGGGCACAGTGAAAATCGTGTGAATAACATTTAAAGTTGGGAGACCAGTTGATTCGCTATATAAACCAGTAGGCCTACGCCAGAAGGAAACCAGTTTAATCAGCGCCTCAATCAAAAAATGATGGACTACAGAGAAGTGAACGCGGCAACAAAACCACCAATAGGGTAAGTAGGCTAGTATAATTGACGAGTTCTCCTTTGATTTCATACACGTCCGCTTCTTATTACTTCGGTAAAACTAAACTCGAAACTCAGTTCAGTCAAACATGTGAAATAAGAATATCCCATCTCCTCCAAATATCGCTGAAAACACGCAACACCTGTTTACATGAGCTGTTCTAAATTCAGTTTGGGATGTTTGCTGGTGGCCATGCCTTGTAGATGGGAAAGTGGAAAGCAGTAGGCTAATCTATTTTACTGCTGGATGAACAACATTTGAATGGAGCGTTTTCTTATCTGTTACCAGCAGCAAGGCTATACTCTGCAAGGCATTTCTGCTGTATGACTAACAAAATATACCGTCTCTGAAACTCAGTCTTTGTTGTTGCTTCAGAAGTTGGTAGAATTAGTCTGCTCTCTCAGTCTGTCAACTGTCAACCATGTTTTTAGTGTTAAAGTGCTCTCGGTTGGAAATAGATTTGTATTCAGTTTAATAGTTAATTGTCAGATTTACCATCTAACCTCCCAATAGTGTTGTTGTAATCCCACAAACCCACTACACTCGGGTGTGTCAGTCCTGTGTGTCTTCATCCAACCTTAAAGGTTTGGACTCAACAAAGTAATTCAGTCCTCCAGCAAGTAGAAACGTATTCAACCACAACGGTATGACAGGACGCAGGTAAGCAACAGTCCGTCTATCAAGGGGCTAGCCAGGTTAACCCTATGGAACAGGATAAAGAGAAGGTTACGTGTGAAATGTAATTTGTCCACGTTTATTCAAAGCGACGTACAGTTGGTGTATAGGTTGAATATGGTTTCTGCTGTTACAGGACTGTCGTGTGTCTCCTTTGAGGAAGACTGACAGGAAATTAATTTCATATAACATATATTATGATGTACTTTCTTACCATAAAAGGCAAAACGCATTACATTTAAATTTAAATTGTATTTATCTAGTGGATACTTTTATTCAAAGCGACGTGCAAGTTTTGCATTTAGAAAGTACAGCAGAAGATCAGGGATCAGGGGTGCTCAGTTCTACAGTGTTGTGATGTTCAGAGTCATGGAGGAACTGTATTTATTAACCACATGGCTAAGTAGCCACATGGCTAAGTAGCCACATCTCAGCCAATAGGCACGGTGGACAAACATGATTTATACAACACTTCAATAATAACATAGCGATTGCTAAACTATACAGTTACAGATTCTGGCAATGGGCCACAAGATCACATTATGTTCAGTTCAAATAATAATTTCATGAATTCATTTAGCATACGCTTCTATCCAAAACAACATCCAGGGGGATTTGAACCTCTGAGCTCTGGATATGCAGTCAAATGCTTTAACCACAGAGCTAAACTCCAAGTTAGTGCCATTCTTGTGTTTATAAATCACAGTGTCGTCTTCCATTCTGGTTAGTCTTCGTGTCTTCGGTGAGTCAAACCACTTCACAGAGAGAGAGGACTGCAACTCTCCAGGGGAAGCCATCACAGAGAGAGAGGACTGCAACTCTCCAGGGGAAGCAATCACAGAGAGAGAGGACTGCAACTCTCCAGGGGAAGCAATCACAGAGAGAGAGGACTGCAACTCTCCAGGGGAAGCGATCACAGAGCTTGTGAAAGGACTGACATTCTCACCTGTGTATCTGGGTAACCAGCTCTGGAGATCTCAGCTGGCAGTGAGGGAGCAGGAGGGGGCCACTCAGGCCGTGTGTGGTCAGTGAGGGAGCAGGAGGGGGCCACTCAGGCCGTGTGTGGTTTCCGAGTGATGGAGGGGTTCACAAAATGAGGCCTTGTTGCCTCTCCGTCACTCTGTAATTAATGACTAGGAGACCAGCCAGCTCAGCTGACCTCAAAGCCTTTCCCCTCAAAGAGCTGTCTCTCTCTGTCATACAGGAGGGTTAGGTTTCCCAAAGCCTTCGTCGTGGACGTGTTCCTGTCACCAAACAAAGCCTATACTCTCATTCAACAGCTAGGTGTTTTTATTAAACAACTGGTCAGTCATTTACACATATTGACTGCATGTCAACACAGTCTCTGTGGAGGTCTGCAGATACCGGGCGTTGTCAAGAAAAATGAATGTGTGACTTGGGAGACCTTCGCCTGTCCAAACAATGGTTTTATATCATCATATGGGTGGGTCTGCTCTCTGTACTTGAGGACATCAAGGATATTTGTGGCCTTGTGCCTCCTGCAGTATGTGACTGAACCCTAAAAGGGATTACAATGTTTTGTAAAATGTTGAGTCATATAAACCAAGACAACAGACAATCAGCCAGTTCTGCGGGGGTTAATATAGGGCTGTGCTTGGACCAGCTTTCCTAAGACAGAAAGTTTGTTTTTGCTTGTTTGTGTGAAATGGAGGTCTATGTGAAAAGGACTCTGACCTACCCAAGGTCTCCACACATCTGCTGTACACACACAATCTGTCTGTGTGTGTGTGTGTGTGTGTGTGTCTGTGTGTGTGCGCATGTGTGTGTGTGTGTGTGTGTGTGTACTCCCAACACACAGCCCAGTAAGTACAGGGATCTCTGAATTGATTGACATGAAACCTCCACTAACGTCAACCTCCTTCCCTAAAATCTTGTTTGTTGCTTCAAATGTTTTGAAATAGTTAAATATACCAAAGAGCAGCAGCTGAACATATTGAATTTAAGTGCAGTAGACCGTGTTGTTAGACAAACACTGTACTATATGATCTGTGCCTTTTCTCCTGTTGTTTTTTTTGTGTATTTATATAACCGTGCATTTAGAAACTGTATATTTTGAAACTGTATTTGTTGTCTTGACTTGTTGCTTTTGCATCAGAGATGTTTCTTAAAATAGTTTGTCTATCTGCTACGGAAGGTTATCTTCTCCCTCCAGCCCTTCTAGTGGTCTGAGGTGTCTTCAGTCCCACACCCTGACCCAACACATCATAACCCAACACACCCTGACCCAACACACCATAACCCAACACAGTCTGACCCAACACATCATAACCCAACACACCCTGACCCAACACATCATAACCCAACACAGCCTGACCCAGCACATCATAACCCAACACAGAGCCACACCCTGACCCAACACATCATAACCCAACACAGCCTGACCCAACACATCATAACCCAACACACCCTGACCCAACACATCATAACCCAACACAGCCTGACCCAACACATCATAACCCAACACAGAGCCACACCCTGACCCAACACATCATAACCCAACACAGAGCCACACCCTGACCCAACACATCATAACCCAACACAGCCTGACCCAGCACATCATAACCCAACACAGAGCCACACCCTGACCCAACACATCATAACCCAACACAGCCTGACCCAACACATCATAACCCAACACACCCTGACCCAACACATCATAACCCAACAAAGCCTGACCCAACACATCATAACCCAACACAGAGCCACACCCTGACCCAACATAGCTCCCCACCTTAACCCAACACACCCTGACCCAAAGCTCCACACCATAACCCAACACACCCTGACCCAAAGCTCCACACCATAACCCAACACACCCTGACCCGACATAGCTCCCCACCTTGACCCAGCACACCCTGACCCACACAGCCACACAACATCTTCCCCTGAAAGGCTGGCCTACAGGAAGATCAGTGTGGTCTGGATTCCAGCTGGCTGAGCAGTCGTCATTCTGTCTCTGCTGGCTTGAAGGCTATTTGTGTGCCATACAATTATAGCAGAATCCCAACATCTGGGCAGGAAATAATCTTTAAAAATGTGCCCTGAAATTATGTATATGTAGATATTTAAATCCTTTTGAAATATGAGAGCTAGCTATGTCTTGCTGGCAGTGGTGTGTGGCCGGGAATAACTGCGTGTTACTCGCCTGCATGGTTGCCGGCGACTGTAAATATAGATACGCTAGCAACAGGAACCACTGCTGGAAACTGTTTAGTGCTGGCTTCACCTAAAGCATAGGGACATGTTCACCCTAAGGTTCCAGTCTGTAATGTTAGAATAGAGAAGGAACGGGATATCCACCAATCCCTGAAGCTGCTGTCATTCTTAGCACAAGGGGTCCTAACAACACTCGCCTCTCAGAGGGAGCTGTGGGTTTACTCATCTACCCCAAAGTCATCCTAACTTCTGTCACCCGAATAACGTTTACCAGCAATGTAGTCGTGTGTGATTAGTATTGTGGCTAGTATGAACAGACTTCTGACAGTTAGTCTGTGTTCTGTCAGAGATGTTCACTGGTAGAGGTGTGCGCCCTGTCTCTATAGTTCTGTTGCCAGAGCTATTTTGGGGGGCTGCTGTCAGACAGGGACTCTGCCGGCTGGTATGTGGGTAAAGGCCAGCCTGTCTAATGTACCCTCACCAGAACATACTGGGTGTGACCTTAAAGCTGGAGTAGATCATGTGTTTATAGTGTTCCCACACTTAAATCTATAAAATAGCTGTTGCTGTATAATTATGAGGATCGTATTCTGACTTGCAAAAGACAGTTGCCCTGTTGCATAGCATCACGTTTGCATGTTCTGCATAAAGGCCTATACCTGATAATATTGTACACTATGTTCTGCCTATAGACCTGATAATATTGTGCAGTATATTTTGCCTATATACCTTGGTAATATTGTGCAGTATAGTCTTCATAGACCTTGGTAATATTGTACAGTATGTTAGGGCTAAAGACCCTTCTAATACTGTACAATTGGTCCTGTTCTATGTACAGGCCTGGTAATACAGGCTTACTATAATGATGCCCTCATTAGGTAAACAACCTCTGAGGTATTGTTTCTCAGTGGAGCAGGGCGGCTGTGCTGCATCTGCTGAGAGACCAGGGGGGGCAAGCTGGAGAGCATCAGGTGCTTCTCTGTGGCTGCTCTGCCAGTTCCCCTCTGCTAATGAGGCTGAGCGAGGGAATCTGGCAATAACTAATTGTTATTTTCTGTCCCTCCCCTCTCTCTCTTTCCCTCCCCTCCCTCCCTATTGGCCTCCATCCATCCCTCCCTCCCCTCCTTTCTCCATTCCTCCCTCCATCCCTCCCCTCCTATCTCTATCCCTCCCTCCCCTCCTCTCTCCATCTCTCCCTCCATCCCTCTCACTGTACCTACCTCCCTCCAGCCTCTCTCCTTGTTATGTTTTTGTGTGTCTGTTTGTATCTTCCCTTCTTCAACCCCTCCGTTCTTCAGAGGAGCAGTTTGCCCTCAGCAGAACAGGGTGTGGCTCAGTATGCTGCTGGGAGCAGCCAAAGAGGTAACCAGAGAGCCGGCTGGACATATGCTGGATTAGGAAGTGGCATGCCTAGCAACTGCAAACAAATGCCCACAGGGCTTGAATGTCATACGTCTGGGTCATTCAGGACTTTGATCATAAACTCACAGCTGCTTCTTACGCGCACGCGTTTGGGAAGGGAGGGCGGGGTTGTATGGTTGTTATGGCAATGCCTTCCAGGAGGCATGCGGTTGCTAGGATGTGTCACATGGGGCTTTACCACACATTGTAGAGTTGGACTGGACTGTGTGTGAGGCCAGGAGCCCCTCAGACCTGGACTGTGTGTGAGGCCAGGAGTCCTTCAGCCCTGGACTGTGTGAGGCCAGGACCCCTTCAGACCTAGACTGTGTGAGGCCAGGACCCCTTCAGACCTAGACTGTGTGAGGCCAGGACCCCTTCAGACCTGGACTGTGTGTGAGGCCTGGGGCCCTTCAGACCTGGACTGTGTGTGAGGCCAGGACCCCTTCAGACCTGGACTGTGTGAGGCCAGGACCCCTTCAGACCTAGACTGTGTGAGGCCAGGACCCCTTCAGACCTAGACTGTGTGAGGCCAGGACCCCTTCAGACCTAGACTGTGTGAGGCCAGGACCCCTTCAGACCTGGACTGTGTGTGAGGCCAGGACCCCTTCAGACCTGGACTGTGTGAGGCCAGGACCCCTTCAGACCTAGACTGTGTGAGGCCAGGACCCCTTCAGACCTAGACTGTGTGAGGCCAGAAGCCCTCAGACCTGGACTGTGTGAGGCCAGGACCCCTTCAGACCTAGACTGTGTGAGGCCAGGACCCCTTCAGACCTGGACTGTGTGTGAGGCCAGGACCCCTTCAGACCTGGACTGTGTGAGGCCAGGACCCCTTCAGACCTAGACTGTGTGAGGCCAGGACCCCTTCAGACCTAGACTGTGTGAGGCCAGGACCCCTTCAGACCTAGACTGTGTGAGGCCAGGACCCCTTCAGACCTGGACTGTGTGTGAGGCCTGGGGCCCTTCAGACCTGGACTGTGTGTGAGGCCAGGACCCCTTCAGACCTGGACTGTGTGAGGCCAGGACCCCTTCAGACCTAGACTGTGTGAGGCCAGGAGCCCTCAGACCTGGACTGTGTGTGAGGCCAGGAGTCCTTCAGCCTTGGACTGTGTGTGAGGCCAGGACCCCTTCAGACCTAGACTGTGTGAGGCCAGGACCCCTTCAGACCTGGACTGTGTGTGAGGCCTGGGGCCCTTCAGACCTGGACTGTGTGTGAGGCCAGGACCCCTTCAGACCTGGACTGTGTGAGGCCAGGACACCTTCAGACCTAGACTGTGTGAGGCCAGGACCCCTTCAGACCTGGACTGTGTGAGGCCAGGACCCCTTCAGACCTGGACTGTGTGTGAGGCCAGGACCCCCCCAGACCTGGACTGTGTGAGGCCAGGACCCCTTCAGACCTAGACTGTGTGAGGCCAGGACCCCTTCAGACCTAGACTGTGTGAGGCCAGGACCCCTTCAGACCTGGACTGTGTGTGAGGCCTGGGGCCCTTCAGACCTGGACTGTGTGTGAGGCCAGGAGCCCCTCAGACCTGGACTGTGTGAGGCCAGGACCCCTTCAGACCTAGACTGTGTGAGGCCAGGACCCCTTCAGACCTAGACTGTGTGAGGCCAGGAGCCCCTCAGACCTGGACTGTGTGTGAGGCCTCAGACCTGGACTGTGTGTGTGAGGTTCCAGACACATCTGAAAGCTGGTGACTAACGGCTGAACATTGCAGTGTGCATGTGTTTGTCCTCATTCAGACTCTTCCAAGGTTATGGCTGGTAGTGAATTGTTTTTTATGAACTCAAGTGAGAAGGTCCTAAACACTAAAGTCTTATTTAGATGGATTTATATAATGTCTACTTGAGGGATTTGTGTGGCCTAATAAAGGTTGTATTGTTCTGGTCTAAAGTGTCACTGGTCAGCTTTGTGTGTGTGTGTGTGTGTGTGTGTGTGTGTGTGCCCAGTTCTGGGACGACATCCAAATTGGGAAAGATTTTCATCCTCCATGTTGTGGTCTTTTTCAGTACGTAGCCTTTGGTGGTTTTAACCTTCTGCTAACAACATGGCTGACACGAACACATTATCAAGATAAACTCCCTTCTGCAGTATGTGTAGCAAAGGTTTTGATTAGCTGTATATTAGCGGTACAGTGTCCCTATTCCTCATCACAAAGCATGAGCCATTCAATGAATGAACACATGTAATCCTAGTTGCACAAAGCAGTTTCTTTCTGGTCTGAAGGTATTATTCCTGGATCCTGGTTAATACTATTATTCCTGGTCAGATCTCTAGAAATCTTTTATATTATTAGTGTTTGGAACGAGACTGTAGTATAATGTAAATGGGTCAGGTAGGCTAGTTTCATTATTTGATCAACAGGAATTCAAATTCTGGCTTAAAACATGCAAAGTTGCATAGCAACTGTCCATGCAGAATAGTGCCCTATTGTTGAGTCGCTGTTTAACAAAGAACAGACAGCAGCTGGTGTTTGTCAACCCCTCTCCTGTTATGGTCATGTGACCACTATTCACCTGCCCTGAACAGACCCACACCTGCATGTCCATGAGGCCAGTGAGAGACAGGCAACATCTTTGTTACTATGGGCCCCGTCCACTCAACAAACACAGGCAGGTTTAGCTGGTGACTCATCAGAACATTCTCATCTTCCATGGCAACAACCTTTTAAGAGTCAGCAAGGGTTAGCCACAGAGTCAAGTATGGTCAGCTACTGAGTTAGCTAGCTACTAGCCCAAGTCGGCTATAGTTAGCTCCAGTTAGCTAGTTACTTGCCCAAGTCAGCTAGAGTTAGCTCCAGTTAGCTAGTCAGCTAAAGTTAGCTACAGAGTCAGCTACATTTACCTACAAATTCAGCAAGAGAGGGCTATAATTAGTTAGCTTCTAGCCTAAGTCAGCTACAGTTAGCTATATTGTAAGCTAGAGTTAGCTACAGAGTCCGCTACAGTTAGTTACTGATGTGCATTTGAGTTCCAATACGAAGGCTGCAACATGTAGTATCGGAGGCTTTGTTGGCTGTATAAAGGCGTTGATCACTTAAATTGTCTGGATAGGAGACAGTCTCAATTGCATTCCTCTCTCTTTTTATCACACACACACACGCACACGCACACGCACACAAACAAGAAGGCTAATCTCTTAATGAGGCTAAAACCACCATGAGGTTGGTGCATGTTGGAACAGTAGCCACCTGGCCTTGTATAACCCCTCCTCCAGCCTGGCCCTGCCTTGCTGCCTCATGCCTTGCTGGCTGGAGGGGCTAGTAGCGTGAAAGTACTAGCATATTACTAATACAGACCACTTTGAGCGACCTGCAGCATCTCACTGACTGACGTTTGTAGATATCAACTACTTGTGTTTGTGATACACAGGTTGTCCTTGAGGCTAATCAGGCTTATGACTGCAGTGGAGAGTGGTGATCGTGTGAAGCTGAGTGGGAAATGTCTATGATGACTCTGTGTGTGTGTGTGTTCAGTGCATGGGATATTTGAGCAGTGTAAATACAAGTAGGCTAATCATACATGATGGCTGTGAAGAGGAGGAGAGATGGTAGAGTGGCAATGGTGCCATCTTGGGGTGGCTGTGGTCACATGCTGAAAGTACCGGCCACAACAACTGACAACCTTCAAATAAGGGAGACAAACCCTGCTTATTCTAACATTTTGTCTTTCACAATCTTTGCACACATGTAGACATCTCATATAAATACCACGCTTCAGATTTTCCCAATCTGGACCCCCACTAAATGTTTTTTGGAAGTCTGTAAAAGCACAGTCACTTTAATGTTACTGTTATGTCCTAGCTTTGTCAGAGTATAACTAGAATGTATGCTGTTGTAACCCTGCTAGCTAGCTACAGGAGAAGGACCCAGAATGTATGCTGTTGTAACCCTGCTAGCTAGCTACAGGAGAAAGGTGTGTGCGAAATTTACGTCACTTTGTAGTGGGTGGGTGGTGATTCAAAATATATTTTATGACTTGACACTATGTTTCGTGTTTCACAGTGGAACCATACTTAGTAATAAATTATTAACTCAAACACAGGGTAGAGTCCAAACTCTCGGTATGTTCTCATGCATTCTTCCCCATTAACAAGTTTAGAGGGGATCTCTTATGCTGGCACATACTCTTGTTTCAGAGAGTCAAAACAGTTTGATTCACGGAATAATTTAACAATTTATCATCAACAACTGCACAAAGACTGATTTGACGTGAGTGACATTGTTATTTAATGCTATTTGCTTGGACCTGTGCTCACATAATTTCCGTAGAGAAGCTATTAGTTGCTTGCATGGCTAAAGGTTATCTGTGTTGTGGTGGACAAAAATGTAACCGGTTCCAGTGTCAAATAGCCTACAGGGCAAAAAGTAGTAAAAAGTAAGTTCCACCTGTTCTATGAATAAGCATGATTAGAGCTGTATGATTTTGAAGTTGGGTAAATATTTAGAACAGATATTTTATCAAACCTGTGTGCAGTACTAGTAGCACCACAGGAACCATTCCATGGGTCGTATTGTAAAACAATATTTTCCTCAGAACTGTGAAAGTATGAGGCATTTACATTTTACATTTATTCATTTAGCAGACGCTTTTATCCAAAGCGACTTCCAAGAGAGAGCTTTACAAAGTGCATAGCTCACTGATAATAACAACGTTTAGAGAACATGCTGTTGAGAGATGAGATGTTCACTAACATGCAGATGTTAGATGAACTCGGGGACCAACCTTTTTATGTGTGCTAATAACCACAAACATGTCACGATAAGGACCATAATAGCACACAGGACACCATGACAACCGATAAACAGCCTTTGGATTCTTACAAGCCTTGTTATGTGACCATTTAGAGACAGGAAGTCATTGATATGCAAACTGCATCTGAGGTTCTCAACTTTTCATGCTGTTCTTTGAAACATTTTACGGTTGGCTTGCTACATAGCAGACAACTTCCATAACACTATTCAAATGGGAGAGTGTCACTAAACTGTACCTAGTCATTATACTGGCGTGTACATGTCTGAACATCTCAATACCTAGTTATTTTAATATCATGTGCATGTTAGGCCAGTGGGGCATGTATACCTGGCATCCCCAGTGCTATGGTGTTACCAGCTGATCACCACATCCCTGTCCCAGTGGTACCAGCTGATCACCACATCCCTGTCCCAGTGGTACCAGCTGATCACCACATCACTGTCCCAGTGGTACCAGCTGATCACCATATCACTGTCCCAGTGGTACCAGCTGATCACCACATCCCTGTCCCAGTGGTACCACCTGATCACCACATCCCTGTCCCAGTGGTACCAGCTGATCACCACATCACTGTCCCAGTGGTACCAGCTGATCACCATATCACTGTCCCAGTGGTACCAGCTGATCACCACATCACTGTCCCAGTGGTACCACCTGATCACCACATCCCTGTCCCAGTGGTACCAGCTGATCACCATATCACTGTCCCAGTGATACCAGCTGATCACCATATCACTGTCCCAGTGGTACCACCTGATCACCACATCCCTGTCCCAGTGGTACCAGCTGATCACCACATCCCTGTCCCAGTGGTACCAGCTGATCACCATATCACTGTCCCAGTGGTACCAGCTGATCACCATATCACTGTCTCAGTGGTACCAGCTGATCACCATATCACTGTCCCAGTGGTACCAGCTGATCACCACATCACTGTCCCAGTGATACCAGCTGATCACCACGTCACTGTCCCAGTGGTACCAGCTGATCACCATATCACTGTCTCAGTGGTACCAGCTGATCACCATATCACTGTCCCAGTAAAACCTCAACTGGTGATTGTTCCAACCCAAGTAGGCTGGACGTCTCCTGTCCTTCCATTAACCTGGTTGATCCTGAGGGTTGGTCCTCTATGTTGGTCCACACCTGGTCTTCACCCGGTCCTCCCCCTGTCCCCCACACCTGGTCCTCCCCTGGTCCTCACCCCTGTGTCTGTGTGCCCCCCCCCCAGCAGGAGGATGAAGTCGCGGGCCCCCCCTCCCCCCCCGGCTCCAGAACCCGCTCCCCGCAGGATCTTCCGTAACGCGGTGCCAGACGGAGGAGGTCCGGTGGGGCTGGAGGCCCGGGACAACACCCTGAGGCCCAGCCTGGACATCCAGATCACCCTGCCTCACGGACACCAGACCAACAGCACCGTGGACGGCAGGTGAGATCATACACACACACACACACTGCTGTTTCTGATTGGCTGGTGGGTGGCATGTAACTTTGTATAACTCCAGACGGCTATATCAACTTGAGCACCTTTCAAAATAACAGCGCACCATCGGAAGTTTGGTAACTTAATAAAAATAAATGTTCGTTTTTTTTACGGAGCCGAAGCACACGACCCACCAGTTGAGAAACACTGTTCTAAACAACCCTGCATGAATTCAACATGAAGTCATTTTTAACTACGATTGGACAATCTTGATGAATAGGATTCCCATGTCTGAACTGGAGTCCTAAATGTTTTCATCTGCTAATGAGCAAGGGCAGTTTTGCGGGTGTGTTTGGGTGGTTGTGTTGGGGCGTGTTGAGGGTCAGTGTACCAGTCTTTCAGCAGCTTTGTCCCAGGCTGGCCTCCCTCTCTCTCTGCCCCTAATGAGCCTGCTGATCCAGGACATCTTGCCCTCCAGGCAGAAACACAAGGGGCCCTATGTGGGCCTGGGACGCTGACTCGCAGGTGGCACATACAGCTCTGGGGTGGGGGGTGTGGTAGCTGGG